>NC_092285.1:9689080-9824080 GCF_036320965.1 Panulirus ornatus
ATCTTCTGCTGTACTTCCAGGTTGCGCTCTGCTGTTTCTCCAGGTTCTCTTTTACTGTACCTCATGTCTGTCTTCTGCTGTACCTTTAAGCTTTTTGATTCACCTTCAGCTTGTCTTCTGCTGCATCTCAAGGTTGTCATCTGATATACCTCCAAGTTCCCTTCTGCTGTACTTTCAGACTGTCCTATGCTGTACCTCCAGGTTCTCTTCTGCTGCACCTTCAGGTCTTTTGCTGCAAACTCCAGTCTGCCTCCTGCACTTCCAGGTTGGCTTCTTTTGAACCTCCAAGTTGTCCTCTGCTGTACATTAATGTTTTTCGCTGTACCTCCATGTTGTCTTCTGCTGTACTTCCAATTTGTCTGCTGCTGTATCTCCTGGTTATCTTCTGCTCCATCTTCAGGTTGTCTTCTGCTGTATCTCCTGGTTGTCTTCTGCTGTATCTCCTGGTTGTCTTCTGCTGAATCTTCAGGTTGTCTTCTGCTGAATCTTCAGGTTGTCTTCTGCTGAATCTTCAGGTTGTCTTCTGCTGAATCTTCAGGTTGTCTTCTGCTGAATCTTCAGGTTGTCTTCTGCTGAATCTTCAGGTTGTCTTCTACTGAATCTTCAGGTTGTCTTCTGCTGCACCTCCAGGTTGGATTTTCCTGAATCTTCAGGTTGTCTTCTACTGAATCTTCAGGTTGTCTCGTGCTCCAACTTCAGGTTGTCTTCTGCTGAATATTCGGGTTGTCTTCTGCTACACCTCCAGGTTGTGTTTTCCTGAATCTTCAGGTTGTCCTCTGCTGAATCTTCAGGTTGTCTTCTGCTACACCTCCAGGTTGTCTTTTGCTGAATCTTCAGGTTATCTTCTGCTCCATCTTCAGGTTGTCTTCTGCTGCATCTTCAGGTTGTCTTCTGCTACACTTCCTGGTCTTATTGTGCTGTACCTCCAGGTCTTCTTCTCCTGTACCTGCAGATTGTGCTCTGCTGTTCCTCCAGGTTGTCTTCTGCTGTACCTCGAGGTTGTCGTCTGCTGTACCTTCAAGCTATTTCCTTCACCTCCAGGTTTTTTTTTTTTTTGCTGCACCTCCAGGTTGTCTTCTGCTACACCTATGGGTTGTCTTATGCTACACCTACTGGTTGTCTTCTGCTGTACTTCCAGGTTGTCTTCTGCTGTATCTTCAAGCTGTTCGCTTCACCTCCAGGTTGTCTTCTGCTGTACTTCCAGGGTGTTTGCTGCTGTATCTACAGGTTGTCTTCTGCTGCTGCACCTTCAAACTATTTGCTTCACCACCAGGTTTTTTCCTGCTGCACATCCAGGTTGTCTTCTGCTGTAACTCCAGGTTGTCTTCTGCTTTACCTCCAGGTTGTCTTCTGCTGCAGCTACAGGTTGCCTTCTGCTGTACTTCCAGGCTGTCTGCTGCTGTACCTCCAGGTGGTCTTCTGCTGTACCTCTAGGTTGTCTTCTACTGAATCTCCAGGTTATTTTCTGCTGTACCTCCAGGTGTTCTTCTCCTGTACTTCCAGGTTGCCCTCTACTGTACCTAAAGATTGTCATCTGCTGTATCTTCAGGTTGTCCTCTGCTGCACCTCCAGGTTGTCGTCTGCTGTACTTCCAGGTTCTCTTCTGTTGAACCTCCAAGTTGTCCTCTGCTGTACATTCAAGTCGTTTTCTGCTGTACCTCCAGTTAGTCTGCTCCACCTCCAGCTTGTCTTCTGCTGTACCTTCAGGTTGAGATCTTTTCTACCTCTAAATTGACATCTACTCCACCTCCAGGTGTTCTTGTGCTCCATCTTCTGGTTGTCTTCTGCTGCACTTCCTGGTTGTCCTCTGCTCCACCTTCAGGTTGTCTTCTCCTACACTTACAGGTTTTATGCTTCTGTACCTCCAGCTTTTCTTCTCCTGTACCTCCAGGTTGTCTTCTGATGCACCTCCAGGCTGTCTTCTGCTGTAACTCCAGGTTTTCCTCTGCTCCACACTCAGGTTATCTTCTACTGTACATCTAGGTTGTGCTCTGCTGTACTTCCATGTTGTCTTCCGCTGTACCTCGAGGTAATCTTCTGCTGTACTTCCAGGTTGCGCTCTGCTGTTTCTCCAGGTTCTCTTTTACTGTACCTCATGTCTGTCTTCTGCTGTACCTTTAAGCTTTTTGATTCACCTTCAGCTTGTCTTCTGCTGCATCTCAAGGTTGTCATCTGATATACCTCCAAGTTCCCTTCTGCTGTACTTTCAGACTGTCCTATGCTGTACCTCCAGGTTCTCTTCTGCTGCACCTTCAGGTCTTTTGCTGCAAACTCCAGTCTGCCTCCTGCACTTCCAGGTTGGCTTCTTTTGAACCTCCAAGTTGTCCTCTGCTGTACATTAATGTTTTTCGCTGTACCTCCATGTTGTCTTCTGCTGTACTTCCAATTTGTCTGCTGCTGTATCTCCTACTCCATCTTCAGGTTGTCTTCTGCTGTATCTCCTGGTTGTCTTCTGCTGTATCTCCTGGTTGTCTTCTGCTGAATCTTCAGGTTGTCTTCTGCTGAATCTTCAGGTTGTCTTCTGCTGAATCTTCAGGTTGTCTTCTACTGAATCTTCAGGTTGTCTTGTGCTCCAACTTCAGGTTGTCTTCTGCTGAATCTTCAGGTTGTCTTCTGCTGAATCTTAAGGTTGTCTTCTACTGAATCTTCAGGTTGTCTTCTGCTGCACCTCCAGGTTGGATTTTCCTGAATCTTCAGGTTGTCTTCTACTGAATCTTCAGGTTGTCTCGTGCTCCAACTTCAGGTTGTCTTCTGCTGAATATTCGGGTTGTCTTCTGCTACACCTCCAGGTTGTGTTTTCCTGAATCTTCAGGTTGTCCTCTGCTGAATCTTCAGGTTGTCTTCTGCTACACCTCCAGGTTGTCTTTTGCTGAATCTTCAGGTTGTCTTCTGCTCCATCTTCAGGTTGTCTTCTGCTGCATCTTCAGGTTGTCTTCTGCTGCACTTCCTGGTCTTATTGTGCTGTACCTCCAGGTCTTCTTCTCCTGTACCTGCAGATTGTGCTCTGCTGTTCCTCCAGGTTGTCTTCTGCTGTACCTCGAGGTTGTCGTCTGCTGTACCTTCAAGCTATTTCCTTCACCTCCAGGTTTTTTTTTTTTTTGCTGCACCTCCAGGTTGTCTTCTGCTACACCTATGGGTTGTCTTATGCTACACCTACTGGTTGTCTTCTGCTGTACTTCCAGGTTGTCTTCTGCTGTATCTTCAAGCTGTTCGCTTCACCTCCAGGTTGTCTTCTGCTGTACTTCCAGGGTGTTTGCTGCTGTATCTACAGGTTGTCTTCTGCTGCTGCACCTTCAAACTATTTGCTTCACCACCAGGTTTTTTCCTGCTGCACATCCAGGTTGTCTTCTGCTGTACCTCCAGGTTGTCTTCTGCTGTAACTCCAGGTTGTCTTCTGCTTTACCTCCAGGTTGTCTTCTGCTGCAGCTACAGGTTGCCTTCTGCTGTACTTCCAGGCTGTCTGCTGCTGTACCTCCAGGTGGTCTTCTGCTGTACCTCTAGGTTGTCTTCTACTGAATCTCCAGGTTGTCTTCTGCTGTACCTCCAGGTGTTCTTCTCCTGTACTTCCAGGTTGCCCTCTACTGTACCTAAAGATTGTCATCTGCTGTATCTTCAGGTTGTCCTCTGCTGCACCTCCAGGTTGTCGTCTGCTGTACTTCCAGGTTCTCTTCTGTTGAACCTCCAAGTTGTCCTCTGCTGTACATTCAAGTCGTTTTCTGCTGTACCTCCAGTTAGTCTGCTCCACCTCCAGCTTGTCTTCTGCTGTACCTTCAGGTTGAGATCTTTTCTACCTCTAAATTGACATCTACTCCACCTCCAGGTGTTCTTGTGCTCCATCTTCTGGTTGTCTTCTGCTGCACTTCCTGGTTGTCCTCTGCTCCACCTTCAGGTTGTCTTCTCCTACACTTACAGGTTTTATGCTTCTGTACCTCCAGCTTTTCTTCTCCTGTACCTCCAGGTTGTCTTCTGATGCACCTCCAGGCTGTCTTCTGCTGTAACTCCAGGTTTTCCTCTGCTCCACACTCAGGTTATCTTCTACTGTACATCTAGGTTGTGCTCTGCTGTACTTCCATGTTGTCTTCCGCTGTACCTCGAGGTAATCTTCTGCTGTACTTCCAGGTTGCGCTCTGCTGTTTCTCCAGGTTCTCTTTTACTGTACCTCATGTCTGTCTTCTGCTGTACCTTTAAGCTTTTTGATTCACCTTCAGCTTGTCTTCTGCTGCATCTCAAGGTTGTCTTCTGATATACCTCCAAGTTGCCTTCTGCTGTACTTTCAGACTGTCCTATGCTGTACCTCCAGGTTCTCTTCTGCTGCACCTTCAGGTCTTTTGCTGCAAACTCCAGTCTGACTCCTGCACTTCCAGGTTGGCTTCTTTTGAACCTCCAAATTGTCCTCTGCTGTACATTAATGTTTTTCGCTATACCTCCAGGTTGTCTTCTGCTGTACTTCCAATTTGTCTGCTGCTGTATCTCCTGGCTATCTTCTGCTCCATCTTCAGGTTGTCTGCTGCTGTATCTCCTGGTTGTCTTCTGCTGTATCTCCTGGTTGTCTTCTGCTGAATCTTCAGGTTGTCTTCTGCTGAATCTTCAGGTTGCCTTCTGCTGAATCTTCAGGTTGTCTTCTACTGAATCTTCAGGTTGTCTTGTGCTCCAACTTCAGGTTGTCTTCTGCTGAATCTTCAGGTTGTCTTGTGCTCCACCTTCAGGTTGTCTTCTGCTGAATCTTCGGGTTGTCTTCTGCTACACCTCCATGTTGTGTTTTCCTGAATCTTCAGGTTGTCTTCTGCTACACCTCCAGTTTGTCTTTTGCTGAGTCTTCGCGTTGTCATCTGCTCCACCACCAGGTTGTCTTCTGCTCCATCTTCAGGTTGTCTTCTGCTGCATCTTCAGATTGTCTTCTGCTACACTTCCTGGTCTTATTGTGCTGTACCTCCAGGTCTTCCTCTCCTGTACCTGCAGGTTGTGCTCTGCTGTTTCTCCAGGTCGTCTTCTGCTGTACCTCGAGGTTGTCGTCTGCTGTACCTTCAAGCTATTTCCTTCACCTCCAGGTTTTTTTTTTGCTGCACCTCCAGGTTGTCTTCTGCTACACCTACTGGTTGTCTTCTGCTGTACTTCCAGGTTGTCTGCTGCTGTTCCTCCAGGTTGTCTTTTGCTGTACCTCGAGATTGTCCTCTGCCGTACCTTCAAGCTGTTTCATTCACCTTCAGGTTGTCTTCTGCTGTACCTTCAAGCTCTCTGCTTCACCTCCAGGTTTTTTATCTGCTGCATTTCCAGGTTGTCCTCTGCTCCCCCTTCACCTTGTCTTCTTCTACACTTACAGTTTTTATTCTGTCGTACCTCTCGGTTTTCTTCTCCTCTACCTCCAGGTTCTCTTCTGATGTACCTTCATGTTGTCTTCTGACACACCTCCAGGTTGTCTTCTGCTGTAACTCGGGGTTATCTTCTGCTGTACCTCCAGGTTGTGCTCTGCTGTTTCTCCAGGTTGTCTTTTACTGTACCTCATGGCTGTCTTCTGCTGTACCTTTAAGCTGTTTGATTCACCTTCAGGTTGTCTTCTGCTGTACCTCTAGGTTGTCTTTTGCTGTACCTTCAAACTATTTGCTTCACCTCCAAGTTTTTTCCTGCTGCACCTCCAGTTTGTCTACTGATGCACCTACACGTTGTCTGCTGCTGTACCTCCAGGTTGTCATCTGCTGTACTTCTAGGTTGTCTTCTGCTGCATCTCAAGGTTGTCTTCTGATATACCTCCAAGTTGCCTTCTGCTGTACTTTCAGACTGTCCTATGCTGTACCTCCAGGTTCTCTTCTGCTGCACCTTCAGGTCTTTTGCTGCAAACTCCAGTCTGCCTCCTGCACTTCCAGGTTGGCTTCTTTTGAACCTCCAAGTTGTCCTCTGCTGTACATTAATGTTTTTCGCTATACCTCCAGGTTGTCTTCTGCTGTACTTCCAATTTGTCTGCTGCTGTATCTCCTGGCTATCTTCTGCTCCATCTTCAGGTTGTCTGCTGCTGTATCTCCTGGTTGTCTTCTGCTGTATCTCCTGGTTGTCTTCTGCTGAATCTTCAGGTTGTCTTCTGCTGAATCTTCAGGTTGCCTTCTGCTGAATCTTCAGGTTGTCTTCTACTGAATCTTCAGGTTGTCTTGTGCTCCAACTTCAGGTTGTCTTCTGCTGAATCTTCGGGTTGTCTTCTGCTACACCTCCATGTTGTGTTTTCCTGAATCTTCAGGTTGTCTTCTGCTACACCTCCAGTTTGTCTTTTGCTGAGTCTTCGCGTTGTCATCTGCTCCACCACCAGGTTGTCTTCTGCTCCATCTTCAGGTTGTCTTCTGCTGCATCTTCAGATTGTCTTCTGCTACACTTCCTGGTCTTATTGTGCTGTACCTCCAGGTCTTCCTCTCCTGTACCTGCAGGTTGTGCTCTGCTGTTTCTCCAGGTCGTCTTCTGCTGTACCTCGAGGTTGTCGTCTGCTGTACCTTCAAGCTATTTCCTTCACCTCCAGGTTTTTTTTTTGCTGCACCTCCAGGTTGTCTTCTGCTACACCTACTGGTTGTCTTCTGCTGTACTTCCAGGTTGTCTGCTGCTGTTCCTCCAGGTTGTCTTTTGCTGTACCTCGAGATTGTCCTCTGCCGTACCTTCAAGCTGTTTCATTCACCTTCAGGTTGTCTTCTGCTGTACCTTCAAGCTCTCTGCTTCACCTCCAGGTTTTTTATCTGCTGCATTTCCAGGTTGTCCTCTGCTCCCCCTTCACCTTGTCTTCTTCTACACTTACAGTTTTTATTCTGTCGTACCTCTCGGTTTTCTTCTCCTCTACCTCCAGGTTCTCTTCTGATGTACCTTCATGTTGTCTTCTGACACACCTCCAGGTTGTCTTCTGCTGTAACTCGGGGTTATCTTCTGCTGTACCTCCAGGTTGTGCTCTGCTGTTTCTCCAGGTTGTCTTTTACTGTACCTCATGGCTGTCTTCTGCTGTACCTTTAAGCTGTTTGATTCACCTTCAGGTTGTCTTCTGCTGTACCTCTAGGTTGTCTTTTGCTGTACCTTCAAACTATTTGCTTCACCTCCAAGTTTTTTCCTGCTGCACCTCCAGTTTGTCTACTGATGCACCTACACGTTGTCTGCTGCTGTACCTCCAGGTTGTCATCTGCTGTACTTCTAGGTTGTCTTCTGCTGCATCTCAAGGTTGTCTTCTGATATACCTCCAAGTTGCCTTCTGCTGTACTTTCAGACTGTCCTATGCTGTACCTCCAGGTTCTCTTCTGCTGCACCTTCAGGTCTTTTGCTGAAAACTCCAGTCTGCCTCCTGCACTTCCAGGTTGGCTTCTTTTGAACCTCCAAGTTGTCCTCTGCTGTACCTTCAGTTTATTTTCTGCTATATCTCCAGGTTGTCTTCTGCTGCATCTTCAGGTTGTCTACTGCTGTACCTCCAGCTTGTGTTCTGTTGTTCCTTCAAGTTGTCTTCCTCTGTACTTCCAGGTTGTCCTCTGCTGTAACTGCAGGTTCTCTTCTGCCACCATGCAACTGTATTGGACTTTGGCACCCCCAAAGGATATTTTAAGTAAACTTTTAATTAGGGTCTTTCCCTTTAGATGCCACTATTCCCCTGTAAAGGCCTTTGAAGACGCCAAAGGGGATTTAGATTAATCCTTGTACTTTCCTGTAAATTTTTCGATGCGTCCATGCAATTCTCTTGCCCTTTGGCATCCCCAAAGTGGCATTAAAGTAAGCTTTCCGAATGTTTCTTTCCCTTTTGATGCCTCTATGCCCCTGTAATTGCCTTTGGCGGCGCCAAAGGGTATTTGAAATAAATCTTTAATTTGTCTTTTTATTTTTGGATGCCACCATGCAACTGTATTGGACTTTGGCACCCACAAAGGGTATTTTAAGTAGACTTTTAATTAGGGTCTTTCCCTTTAGATGCCACTATTCCCGTGTAAAGGCCTTTGAAGACGCCAAAGGGGATTTATATTAATCCTTCAATTTTCCTCTAAATTTATGGATTCCTCACCGCAATTTTCTTGACCTTTGGCATCCCCAAAGTGGCATTAAAGTAAGCTTTGCAAATGTTTCTTTCACTTTTGATGCCTCTATGCCCCTGTAATTACCTTTGGCGGCTCCAAAGGGGATTTAAACTAAGCCTTTCATTTGTCTTTTTACTTTTGGATGCCACCGTGCAGCTGTATTGGAGTTTGGCACCCCTAAACGGTCTTTTATATAAGATTTTAATTTATATCTTTCCCTTCAGATGCCACTACTCCCCTGTAAAGGCCTTTGAAGACGCCAAAGGGGATTTAGATTAATCCTTCAATTTTCCTCTAAGATTTTGGATGCCTCCACGCAATTCCCTTGCACTTTGGCATCCCCAAAGTGGCATTAAGGTAAGCTTTGCAAATGTTTCTTTCCCTTTTGGTGCCTCTATGCCCCTGTAATTGCCTTTGGTGGCGCCAAAGGGGATTTAAACTAAAGCTTTAATTTGTCTTTTTATTTTTGGATGCCACCATGCAAAGGTATTGGACTTTAGCACCCCTAAACGGTCTGTTAAGTAAACTTTTAATTTGTCTCTCTCCATTCTGATGCCACTATTCCCCTGTAAACGCCTTTGAAGACGCCAAAGGGGAGTTAGATTAATCCTTCAATTTTCCTCTAAATTTTTCGATGACTCCATGCAATTCTCTTGCCCTTTGGCATCCCCAAAGTGGCATTAAAGTAAGCTTTCCAAGTGTTTCTTTACCTTTTGATGCCTCTATGCCCCTGTAATATCCTTTGGCGGCGCCAAAGGTGATTTAAAATAAACCTTTAATTTGTCTTTTTATTTTTGGATGCCACCATGCAACTGTATTGGACTTTGGCACCCCCAAAGGATATTTTAAGTAAACTTTTAATTAGGGTCTTTCCCTTTAGATGCCACTATTCCCCTGTAAAGGCCTTTGAAGACGCCAAAGGGGATTTAGATTAATCCTTCAATTTTCCTCTAAATTTTTGGATGTCTCCACGCAATTCTCTTGCCTTTTGGCATCCCCAAAGTGGTATTAAAGTAAGCTTTCGAAATGTTTCTTTCCCTTTTGATGTCTCTATGCCCCTGTAATTGCCTTTGGCGGCACCAAAGGGGATTTAAATAAATCTTTAATTTGTCTTTTTATTTTTGGATGCCACCATGCAAAGGTATTGAACTTTGGCACCCCTAAACGGTTTGTTAAGTAAACTCTTAATTTGCCTCTTTCCCTTCAGATGCCAAAATTCCCCTGTAAAGGCCTCTGAAGACGCCAAAGGGGAGTTAGATTAATCCTTTGATTTTCCACTAAACTTTTCAATGCCTCCATGCAATTCTCTTGCCCTATGGCATCCAAAAAGTGGCATTAAAGTAAGCTTTCCAAATGTTTCTTTCCCTTCTGATGCCTCTATGCCCCTGTAATTGCCTTTGGCGGCACCAAAGGGGATTTAAAATAAACCTTTAATTTATCTTTTTATTTTTGGATGCCACCATGCAACTGTATTGGACTTTGGCACCCCCAAAGGGTATTTTAAGTAGACTTTTAATTAGGGTCTTTCCCTTTAGATGCCACTATTCCCCTGTAAAGGCCTTTGAAGACGCCAAAGGGGATTTACATTAATCATTGAATTTTCCTCTAAATTTTTGGATGTCTCCACGCAATTCTCTTGCCCTTTGGCATCCCCAAAGTGGCATTAAAGTAAGCTTTCCAAATGTCTCTTTCCCTTTTGATGCTTCTATGCGCCTGTAATTGCCATTGGCGGCGCCAAAGGGGATATGAAATAAACCTTTAATTTGTCTTTTTATTTTTGGATGCCACCATGCAAGTGTATTGGACTTTGGCACCCCCAAAGGGTATTTTAAGTAGACTTTTAATTAGGGTCTTTCCCTTTATGATGCCACTATTCCCCTGTAAAGGCCTTTGAAGACGCCAAAGGGGATTTAGATTAATCCTTCAATTTTCCTCTAAATTTTTTGATGTCTCCACGCAATTCTCTTGCCCTTTGGCATCCCCAAAGTGTTATTAAAGTAAGCTTTCGAAATGTTTCTTTTCCTTTTGATGCCTCTATGCCCCTGTAATTGCCTTTGGCGGCTCCAAAGGGGATTTAAACTAAATATTTAATTTGTCTTTTTGTTTTTAGATGCCACCATGCAAAGGTATTAGACTTTGGCACCCCTAAACGGTCTGTTAAGTAAACTTTTAATTTGTCTCTTTCCCTTCAGATGCCACTATTCCCCTGTAAAGGCCTTTGAAGACGCCAAAGGGGATTTAGATTAAACCTTCAATTTTTCTCTAAATTTTTGTATGCCTCACCGCAATTCTCTTGACCTTTGCCATCCCCAAAGAGGCATTAAAGTAAGCTTTCCTAATGTTTCTATCCCTTATGATGCCTCTATGCCCGTGTAATTGCCTTTGGCGGCAACAAAGGGGTTTTAAAATAAACCTTTAATTTATCTTTTTATTTTTGGATGCCACCATGCAACTGTATTGGACTTTGGCACCCCCAAAGGGTATTTTAAGTAAACTTTTAATTAGGGTCTTTCCCTTCAGATACCTCTATTCCCATGTAAAGGCCTTTGAAGACGCCAAAGGGGATTTAGATTAATCCTTCAAATTTCTTCTAAGATTTTGGATGAATCCACGCAATTCCCTTGCACTTTGGCATCCCCAAAGTGGCATTAAGGTAAGCTTTGCAAAAGTTTCTTTCCCTTTTGGTGCCTCTATGCCCCTGTAATTGCCTTTGGTGGCGCCAAAGGGGATTTAAACTAAAGCTTTAATTTGTCTTTTTATTTTTGGATGCCACCATGCAAAGGTATTGGACTTTAGCACCCCTAAACGGTCTGTTAAGTAAACTTTTAATTTGTCTCTTTCCATTCTGATGCCACTATTCCCCTGTAAACGCCTTTGAAGACGCCAAAGGGGAGTTAGATTAATCCTTCAATTTTCCTCTAAATTTTTCGATGCGTCCATGCAATTCTCTTGCCCTTTGGCATCCCCAAAGTGGCATTAAATTAAGATTTCCAAATGTTTCTTTCCCTTTTGATGCCTCTCTGCCCCTGTAATTGCCTTTGGTGGCGCCAAAGGGGATTTAAAATAAACCTTTAATTTGTCTTTTTATTTTTGGATGCCACCATGCAACTGTATTGGACTTTGGCACCCCCAAAGGATATTTTAAGTAAACTTTTCATTAGGGTCTTTCCCTTTAGATGCCACTATTCCCCTGTAAAGGCCTTTGAAGATGCCAAAGGGGATTTATATTAATCCTTCAATTTTCCTCTAAATTTTTGGATGTCTCCACGCAATTCTCTTGCCCTTTGGCATCCCCAAAGTGGTATTAAAGTAAGCTTTCGAAACGTTTCTTTACCTTTTGATGTCTCTATGCCCCTGTAATTGCCTTTGGCGGCACCAAAGGGGATTTAAAATAAATCTTTAATTTGTCTTTTTATTTTTGGATGCCACCATGCAAAGGTATTGAACGTTGGCACCCCTAAACGGTTTGTTAAGTAAACTCTTAATTTGCCTCTTTCCCTTCAGATGCCACTATTCCCCTGTAAAGGCCTCTGAAGGCGCCAAAGGGGAGTTAGATTAATCCTTCAATTTTCCTCTAAATTTTTCGATGCGCCCATGCAATTCTCTTGCCCTTTGGCATCACAAAAGTGGCATTACAGTAAGCTTTCCAAATGTTTCTTCCCCTTTTGATGCCTCTATGCCCCTGTAATTGCCTTTGGCGGCGCCAAAGGAGATTTAAAATAAACCTTTAATTTCTCTTTTTATTTTTGGATGCCACCATCCAACTGTATTGGACTTTGGCACCCCCAAAGGGTATTTAAAGTAAACTTTTAATTAGGGTCTTTCACTTTAGATGCCACTATTCCCCTGCAAAGGCTTTTGAAGACGCCAAAGGGGATTTAGATTAATCCATCAATTTTCCTCTAAATTTTTTGATTTCTCCACGCAAATCTTTTGCCCTTTGGCATCCCCAAAGTGGCATTAAAGTAAGCTTTCCAAATGTTTCTTTCCCTTTTGATGCTTCTATGCCCCAGCAATTGCCTTTGGTGGCGCCAAAGGGGATTTAAACTAAATCTTTAATTTGTCTTTTTGTTTTTGGATGCCACCATGCAAAGGTATTAGACTTTGGCACCCCTAAACGGTCTGTTAAGTGAACTTTTAATTTGTCTCTTTCCCTTCAGATGCCACTATTCCCCTGTAAATGCCTTTGAAGACGCCAAAGGGGATTTAGATTAATCCTTCAATTTTTCTCTAAATTTTTGGATGCCTCACCGCAATTCTCTTGACCTTTGCCATCTCCAAAGTGCCATTAAAGTAAGCTTTCCAAATGTTTCTTTCCCTTATGATGCCTCTATGCCCCTGTAATTGCCTTTGGCGGCGCCAAAGGCGATTTAAAATAAACCTTTAATATGTCTTTTTATTTTTGGATGCCACCATGCAACTGTATTGGACTTTGGCACCCCCAAAGGGTATTTTAAGTAAACTTTTAATTACGGTCTTTCCATTTAGATGCCACTATTCCCTGTAAAGGCCTTTGAAGACGCCAAAGGGGATTTAGATTAATCCTTCAGTTTTCCTCTAATTTTTTCGATGCGTCCATGCAATTCTCTTGCCCTTTGGCATCCCCAAAGTGGCATTAAAGTAAGCTTTCCAAATGTTTCTTTCCCTTATGATGCCTCTATGCCCCTGTAATTACCTTTGGCGGCGCCAAAGGGGATTTAAAATAAACCTTTAATTTGTCTTTTTAATTTTGGATGCCTCCGTGCAGCTGTATTGGACTTTGGCACCCCTAAACGGTCTTTTATATAAAATTTTAATTTATCTCTTTCCCTTCAGATGCCACTACTCCCCTGTAAAGGCCTTTGAAGACGCCAAAGGGGATTTAGATTAATCCTTCAATTTTCCTCTAAGATTTTAGATGCCTCCAGCAATTCCCTTGCACTTTGGCATCCCCAAAGAGGCATTAAGGTAAGCTTTGCAAATATATCTTTCCCTTTTGGTGCCTCTATGCCCCTGTAATTGCCTTTGGTGGCGCCAAAGGGGATTTAAACTAAAGCTTTAATTTGTCTTTTTATTTTTGGATGCCACCATGCAAAGGTATTGGACTTTGGCACCCCTAAACGGTCTGTTAAGTAAACTTTTAATTTTTCTCTTTCCCCTCAGATGCCACTATTCCCCTGTAAAGGCCTTTGAAGACGCCAAAGGGGATTTAGATTAATCCTTCAATTTTCCTCTAAATTTTTCGATGCGTCCATGCAATTCTCTTGCCCTTTGGCATCCCCAAAGTGGCATTAAAGTAAGTTTTCCGATTGTTTCTTTCTCTTTTGATGCCTCTATGCTCCTGTAATTGCTTTTGGCGGCGCCAAAGGGTATTTGAAATAAATCTTTAATTTGTCTTTTTATTTTTGGATGCCACCATGCAACTGTATTGGACTTTGGCACCCCCAAAGGGTATTTTAAGTAGACTTTTAATTAGGGTCTTTCCCTTTAAATGCCACTATTCCCCTGTAAAGGCCTTTGAAGACGCCAAAGGGGATTTAGATTAATCCTTCAATTTTCCTCTAAATTTTTGGATGTCTCCACGCAATTCTCTTGCCCTTTGGCATCCCCAAAGTGGTATTAAAGTAAGCTTTCGAAATGTTTCTTTACCTTTTGATGCCTCTATGCCCCTGTAATTGCCTTTGGCGGCTCCAAAGGGGGATTTAAACTAAATATTTAATTTGCCTTTTTGTTTTTGGATGCCACCATGCAAAGGTATTAGACTTTGGCACCCCTAAACGGTCTGTTAAGTAAACTCTTAATATGTCTCTTTCCCTTCAGATGCCACTATTCCCCTGTAAAGGCCTTTGAAGACGCCAAAGGGGATTTAGATTAAACCTTCAATTTTTCTCTAAATTTTTGTATGCCTCACCGCAATTCTCTTGACCTTTGGCATCCCAAAGAGGCATTAAAGTAAGCTTTCCTAATGTTTCTATCCCTTATGATGCATCTATGCCCCTGTAATTGCCTTTGGCGGCAACAAAGGGGTTTTAAAATAAACCTTTAATTTATCTTTATATTTTTAGATGCCACCATGCAACTGTATTGGACTTTGGCACCCCCAAAGGGTATTTTAAGTAAACTTTTAATTAGGGTCTTTCCCTTTAGATACCACTATTCCCCTGTAAAGGCCTTTGAAGACGCCAAAGGGGATTTAGATTAATCCTTCAATTTTCCTCTAAATTTTTCGATGCGTCTATTCAATTCTCTTGCCCTTTAGCATCCCCAAAGTGGCATTAAAGTAAGCTTTCCAAATGTTTCTTTCCCTTTTGATGCCTCTATGCCCCTGTAATTGCCTTTGGCGGCGCCAAAGGGGATTTAAAATAAACCTTTAATTTGTCTTTTTATTTTTGGATGCCACCATGCAACTGTATTGGACTTTGGCACCCCCAAAGGGTATTTTAAGTAAACTTTTAATTACGGTCTTTCCCTTTAGATGCCACTATTCCCCTGTAAAGGCCTTTGAAGACGCCAAAGGGGATTTAGATTAATCCTTCAATTTTCCTCTAAATTTTTGGATTTCTCCACGCAAATCTCTTGCCCTTTGGCATCCCCAAAGTGGCATTAAAGTAAGCTTTCCAAATGTTTCTTTCCCTTTTGATGCGTCTATGCCCCTGCAATTGCCTTTGGCGGCACCAAAGGGGATTTAAAAAAATCTTTAATTTGTCTTTTTATTTTTGGATGCCACCATGCAAAGGTATTGGACTTTGGCACCCCAAAACGGTCTATTAAGTAAACTTTGAATATGTCTCTTTCCCTTCAGATGCCACTATTACCCTGTAAAGGCCTTTGAAGACGCCAAAGGGCATTTAGATTAATCCTTCAATTTTTCTCTAAATTTTTGGATGCCTCACCGCAATTCTCTTGACCTTTGGCATCCCCAAAGTGGCATTAAAGTAAGCTTTCCAAATGTTTCTTTCCCTTATGATGCCTCTATGCCCCTGTAATTACCTTTGGCGGCGCCAAAGGGGATTGAAAATAAACCTTTAATTTGTCTTTTTAATTTTGGATGCCTCCGTGCAGCTGTATTGGACTTTGGCACCCCTAAACGGTCTTTTATATAAAATTTTAATTTATCTCTTTCCCTTCAGATGCCACTACTCCCCTGTAAAGGCCTTTGAAGACGCCAAAGGGGATTTAGATTAATCCTTCAATTTTCCTCTAAGATTTTGGATGCCTCCACGCAATTCCCTTGCACTTTGGCATCCCCAAAGAGGCATTAAGGTAAGCTTTGCAAATGTATCTTTCCCTTTTGGTGCCTCTATGCCCCTGTAATTGTCTTTGGTGGCGCCAAAGGGGATTTAAACTAAAGCTTTAATTTGTCTTTTTATTTTTGGATGCCACCATGCAAAGGTATTGGACTTTGGCACCCCTAAACTGTCTTTTAAGTATACTTTTAATTTTTCTCTTTCCCTTCAGATGCCACTAATCCCCTGTAAAGGCCTTTGAAGACGCCAAAGGGGAGTTAGATTAATCCTTCAATTTTCCTCTAAATTTTTCGGTGCGTCCATTCAATTCTCTTGCCCTTTAGCATCCCCAAAGTGGCATTAAAGTAAGCTTTCCAAATGTTTCTTTCCCTTTTGATACCTCTATGCCCCTGTAATTGCCTTTGGCGGCACCAAAGGGGATTTAAAATAAACATTTAATTTGTCTTTTTATTTTTGGATGCCACCAGCCAACTGTATTGGACTTTGGCACCCCCAAAGGGTATTTTAAGTAAAATTTTAATTAGGGTCTTTCCCTTTAGATGCCACTATTCCCCTGTAAAGGCCTTTGAAGACGCCAAAGGAGAGTTAGATTAATCCTTCAATTTTCCTCTAAATTTTTCGATGCGTCTATTCAATTCTCTTGCCCTTTAGCATCCCCAAAGTGGCATTAAAGTAAGCTTTCCAAATGTTTCTTTCCCTTTTGATGCCTCTATGCCCCTGTAATTGCCTTTGGCGGCGCCAAAGGGGATTTAAAATAAACCTTTAATTTGTCTTTTTATTTTTGGATGCCACCATGCAACTGTATTGGACTTTGGCACCCCCAAAGGGTATTTTAAGTAAGTGTCGGAGGGCAAAAGTGGCGTGAGATGCGGCTCCGTCACCTTCCGCTCCTTACCTCTCAGGTTAGCGGGCGAAGGGTGTCGGAGGGCAAAAGTGGCGAGGTTAGGTTAGGTTGGGTTGGGTTGGGTTAGGTTAGGTTAGGTTAGGTTGGGTTAGGTTAGGTTAGGTTATGTTAGGTTAGGTGGGGTTGGGTTAGGTTAGGTTGGGTTGGGTTAGGTTAGGTTAGGTTAGGTTAGGTTGGGTTGGTTAGGTTAGGTTAGGTTAGGCTAGGCTAGGCTAGGTTACGTTAGGTTAGGTCAGGTCAGGTCAGGTTAGGTCACTTTTCCCATTCCTATGCCCAACTAGATTAAAACAAGAACATTATGTAGCAGAAAACCTACCACTAGTTAGCACTCCAGAGATCGTTCCTGCTATGGGACTGCCAAGGGTGGTGAAGACATCCACTTCCATGTAGTTTGCACGCGTGGGATGCGGCTCCGTCACCTTCCGCTCCTTACCTCTCAGGTTAGCGGGCGAAGATTGTCGGAGGGCAAAAGTGGCGTGGGATGCGGCTCCGTCACCTTCCGCTCCTTACCTCTCAGGTTAGCGGGCGAAGGGTGTCGGAGGGCAAAAGTGGCGCGGGATGCGGCTCCGTCACCTTCCGCTCCTTACCTCTCAGGTTAGCGGGCGAAGGGTGTCGGAGGGCAAAAGTGGCGTGGGATGCGGCTCCGTCACCTTCCGCTCCTTACCTCTCAGGTTAGCGGGCGAAGGGTGTCGGAGGGCAAAAGTGGCGTGGTTAGGTTAGGTTAGGTTAGGTTAGGTTAGGTTGGGTTGGGTTGGGTTATATTAGGTTAGGTTGGGTTAGGTTAGGTTAGGTTAGGTTAGGTGGGGTTTGGTTAGGTTAGGTTAGGTTGGGTTGGGTTAGGTTAGGTTAGGTTAGGTTCGGTTGGGTTAGGTTAGGTTAGGTTAGGTTAGGCTAGGCTAGGCTAGGTTACGTTAGGTTAGGTTAGATCAGGTCAGGTCAGGTCAGGTTAGGTCACTTTTCCCATTCCTATGCCCAACTAGATTAAAACAAGAACATTATGTAGCAGAAAACCTACCACTAGTTAGAACTCCAGAGATCGTTCCTGCTATGGGACTGCCAAGGGTGGTGAAGACATCCACTTCCATGTAGTTTGCACGCGTGGGATGCGGCTCCGTCACCTTCCGCTCCTTACATCTCAGGTTAGCGGGCGAAGGGTGTCGGAGGGCAAAAGTGGCGTGAGATGCGGCTCCGTCACCTTCCGCTCCTTACCTCTCAGGTTAGCGGGCGAAGGGTGTCGGAGGGCAAAAGTGGCGAGGTTAGGTTAGGTTAGGTTGGGTTGGGTTGGGTTAGGTTAGGTTAGGTTAGGTTAGGTTAGGTTGGGTTAGGTTAGGTTAGGTTAGGTTAGGTGGGGTTGGGTTAGGTTAGGTTAGGTTGGGTTGGGTTAGGTTAGGTTAGGTTAGGTTAGGTTGGGTTGGGTTAGGTTAGGTTAGGTTAGGCTAGGCTAGGCTAGGTTACGTTAGGTTAGGTCAGGTCAGGTCAGGTTAGGTCACTTTTCCCATTCCTATGCCCAACTAGATTAAAACAAGAACATTATGTAGCAGAAAACCTACCACTAGTTAGCACTCCAGAGATCGTTCCTGCTATGGGACTGCCAAGGGTGGTGAAGACATCCACTTCCATGTAGTTTGCACGCGTGGGATGCGGCTCCGTCACCTTCCGCTCCTTACCTCTCAGGTTAGCGGGCGAACATTGTCGGAGGGCAAAAGTGGCGTGGGATGCGGCTCCGTCACCTTCCGCTCCTTACCTCTCAGGTTAGCGGGCGAAGGGTGTCGGAGGGCAAAAGTGGCGTGGGATGCGGCTCCGTCACCTTCCGCTCCGTACCTCTCAGGTTAGCGGGCGAAGGGTGTCGGAGGGCAAAAGTGGCGTGGGATGCGGCTCCGTCACCTTCCGCTCCTTACCTCTCAGGTTAGCGGGTGAAGGGTGTCGGAGGGCAAAAGTGGCGTGGGATGCGGCTCCGTCACCTTCCGCTCCTTACCTCTCAGGTTAGCGGGCGAAGGGTGTCGGAGGGCAAAAGTGGCGAGGTTAGGTTGGGTTGGGTTAGGTTAGGTTAGGGTAGCTTAGGTTAGGTTGGGTTAGGTTAGGTTAGGTTAGGTTAGGTTGGGTTAGGTTAGGTTAGGTTGGGTTGGGTTGGGTTAGGTTAGGTTAGGTTAGGTTAGGTTAGGTTGGGTTAGGTTAGGTTAGGTTAGGTTGGGTTAGGTTAGGTTAGTTTGGGTTGGGTTAGGTTAGGTTAGGTTAGGTTGGGTTGGGTTAGGTTAGGTTAGGTTAGGTTAGGCTAGGCTAGGCTAGGTTACGTTAGATTAGGTTAGGTTAGGTCAGGTCAGGTCAGGTCAGGTTAGGTCACTTTTCCCATTCCTATGCCCAACTAGATTAAAACAAGACCATTATGTAGCAGAAAACCTACGACTAGTTAGCACTCCAGAGATCGTTCCTGCTATGGGACTGCCAAGGGTGGTGAAGACATCCACTTCCATGTAGTTTGCACGCGTGGTATGCGGCTCCGTCACCTTCCGCTCCTTACCTCTCAGGTTAGCGGGCGAAGGGTGTCGGAGGGCAAAAGTGGCGTGGGATGCGGCTCCGTCACCTTCCGCTCCTTACCTCTCACGTTAGTGGGCGAAGGGTGTCGGAGGGCAAAAGTGGCGTGGGATGCGGCTCCGTCACCTTCCGCTCCTTACCTCTCAGTTTAGCGGGCGAAGGGTGTCGGAGGGCAAAAGTGGCTTGGGATGCGGCTCCGTCACCTTCCGCTCCTTACCTCTCAGGTTAGCGGGCGAAGGGTGTCGGAGGGCAAAAGTGTCGTGGGATGCGGCTCCGTCACCTTCCGCTCCTTACCTCTCAGGTTAGCGGGCGAAGATTGTCGGAGGGCAAAAGTGGCGTGGGATGCGGCTCCGTCACCTTCCGCTCCTTACCTCTCAGGTTAGCGGGCGAAGGGTGTCGGAGGGCAAAAGTGGCGTGGGATGCGGCTCCGTCACCTTCCGCTCCTTACCTCTCAGGTTAGCGGGCGAAGGGTGTCGGAGGGCAAAAGTGGCGTGGTTAGGTTAGGTTAGGTTAGGTTAGGTTGGGTTGGGTTGGGTTAGGTTAGGTTAGGTTGGGTTAGGTTAGGTTAGGTTAGGTGGGGTTGGGTTAGGTTAGGTTAGGTTGGGTTGGGTTAGGTTAGGTTAGGTTAGGTTAGGTTAGGTTGGGTTGGGTTAGGTTAGGTTAGGGTAGGTTAGGCTAGGCTAGGGTAGGTTACGTTAGGTTAGGTTAGGTCAGGTCAGGTCAGGTCAGGTTAGGTCACTTTTCCCATTCCTATGCCCAACTAGATTAAAACAAGAACATTATGTAGCAGAAAACCTACCACTTGTTAGCACTCCAGAGATCGTTCCTGCTATGGGACTGCCAAGGGTGGTGAAGACATCCACTTCCAAGTAGTTTGCACGCGTGGGATGCGGCTCCGTCACCTTCCGCTCCTTACCTCTCAGGTTAGCGGGCGAAGGGTGTCGGAGGGCAAAAGTGGCGTGGGTTGCGGCTCCGTCACCTTCCGCTCCTTACCTCTCAGGTTAGCGGGCGAAGGGTGTCGGAGGGCAAAAGTGGCGAGGTTAGGTTAGGTTAGGTTAGGTTGGGTTGGGATGGGTTAGGTTAGGTTAGGTTAGGTTAGGTTAGGTTGGGTTAGGTTAGGTTAGGTTAGGTTAGGTGGGGTTGGGTTAGGTTAGGTTAGGTTGGGTTGGGTTAGGTTAGGTTAGGTTAGGTTAGGTTGGGTTGGGTTAGGTTAGGTTAGGTTAGGTTAGGCTAGGCTAGGCTAGGTTACGTTAGGTTAGGTTAGGTCAGGTCAGGTCAGGTCAGGTTAGGTCACTTTTCCCATTCCTATGCCCAACTAGATTAAAACAAGAACATTATGTAGCAGAAAACCTACCACTAGTTAGCACTCCAGAGATCGTTCCTGCTATGGGACTGCCAAGGGTGGTGAAGACATCCACTTCCATGTAGTTTGCACGCGTGGGATGCGGCTCCGTTACCTTCCGCTCCTTACCTCTCAGGTTAGCGGGCGAAGGGTGTCGGAGGGCAAAAGTGGCGTGGGATGCGGCTCCGTCACCTTCCGCTCCTTACCTCTCAGGTTAGCGGGCGAAGGGTGTCGGAGGGCAAAAGTGGCGTGGGATGCGGCTCCGTCACCTTCCGCTCCTTACCTCTCAGGTTAGCGGGCGAAGGGTGTCGGAGGGCAAAAGTGGCGAGGTTAGGTTAGGTTAGGTTGGGTTGGGTTAGGTTAGGTTAGGTTAGGTTAGGTTAGGTTATGTTAGGTTGGGTTAGGTTAGGTTAGGTTAGGTTGGGTTAGGTTAGGTTAGGTTGGGTTGGGTTAGGTTAGGTTAGGTTAGGTTAGGTTGGGTTAGGTTAGGTTAGGTTAGGTTAGGTTGGGTTATGTTAGGTTGTGTTGGGTTAGGTTAGGTTAGGTTAGGTTAGGTTGGGTTGGGTTAGGTTAGGTTAGGCTAGGTTAGGTTAGTCTAGGCTAGGCTAGGTTACGTTAGATTAGGTTAGGTTAGGTCAGGTCAGGTCAGGTCAGGTTAGGTCACTTTTCCCATTCCTATGCCCAACTAGATTAAAACAAGACCATTATGTAGCAGAAAACCTACCACTAGTTAGCACTCCAGAGATCGTTCCTGCTATGGGACTGCCAAGGGTGGTGAAGACATCCACTTCCATGTAGTTTGCACGCGTGGTATGCGGCTTCGTCACCTTCCGCTCCTTACCTCTCTGGTTAGCGGGCGAAGGGTGTCGGAGGGCAAAAGTGGCGTGGGATGCGGCTCCGTCACCTTCCGCTCCTTACCTCTCACGTTAGTGGGCGAAGGGTGTCGGAGGGCAAAAGTGGCGTGGGATGCGGCTCCGTCACCTTCCGCTCCTTACCTCTCAGGTTAGCGGGCGAAGGGTGTCGGAGGGCAAAAGTGGCGTGGGATGCGGCTCCGTCACCTTCCGCTCCTTACCTCTCAGGTTAGCGGGCGAAGGGTGTCGGAGGGCAAAAGTGGCGTGGGATGCGGCTCCGTCACCTTCCGCTCCTTACCTCTCAGGTTAGCGGGCGAAGGGTGTCGGAGGGCAAAAGTGGCGAGGTTAGGTTAAGTTAGGTTAGGTTGGGTTGGGTTGGGTTAGGTTAGGTTAGGTTAGGTTAGGTTGGGTTAGGTTAGGTTAGGTTAGGTTAGGTTAGGTTGGGTTGGGTTAGGTTAGGTTAGGTTGGGTTGGGTTAGTTTAGGTTAGGTTAGGTTGGGTTGGGTTAGGTTAGGTTAGGTTAGGTTAGGTTAGGCTATTCTAGGCTAGGTTACGTTAGGTTAGGTTAGGTTAGGTCAGGTCAGGTCAGGTCAGGTTAGGTCACTTTTCAAATTCCTATGCCCAACTAGATTAAAACAAGACCATTATGTAGCAAAAAACCTACCACTAGTTAGCACTCCAGAGATCGTTCCTGCTATGGGACTGCCAAGGGTGGTGAAGACATCCACTTCCATGTAGTTTGCACGCGTGGGATGCGGCTCCGTCACCTTCCGCTCCTTACCTCTCAGGTTAGCGGGCGAAGGGTGTCGGAGGGCAAAAGTGGCGTGGGATGCGGCTCCGTCACCTTCCGCTCCTTACCTCTCAGGTTAGCGGGCGAAGGGTGTCGGAGGGCAAAAGTGGCGTGGGATGCGGCTCCGTCACCTTCCGATCCTTACCTCTCAGGTTAGCGGGCGAAGGGTGTCGGAGGGCAAAAGTGGCGTGGGATGCGGCTCCGTCACCTTCCGCTCCTTACATCTCAGGTTAGCGGGCGAAGGGTGTCGAAGGGCAAAAGTGGCGTGAGATGCGGCTCCGTCACCTTCCGCTCCTTACCTCTCAGGTTAGCGGGCGAAGGGTGTCGGAGGGCAAAAGTGGCGTGGGATGCGGCTCCGTCACCTTCCGCTCCTTACCTCTCAGGTTAGCGGGCGAAGGGTGTCGGAGGGCAAAAGTGGCGTGGTTAGGTTAGGTTAGGTTAGGTTAGGTTAGGTTAGGTTAGCTTAGGTTAGGTTAGGTTAGGTTAGGTTAGGTTAGGTTAGGTTAGGTTAGGTTAGGTTAGGTTAGGTTAGGTTAGGTTAGGTTAGGTTAGGTTAGGTTAGGTTTGGTTAGGTTAAGTTAGGTTAGGTTAGTTTAGGTTAGGTTAGGTTAGGTTTGGTTAGGTTAGGTTAGGTTAGGTTAGGTTAGGTTTGGGTTAGGTTAGGTTAGGTTAGGTTAGGTTAGGCTAGGCTAGGCTAGGTTAGGTTAGGTTAGGTTAGGTTAGGTCAGGTCAGGTCAGGTCAGGTTAGGTCACTTTTCCCATTCCTATGCCCAACTAGATTAAAACAAGACCATTATGTAGCAGAAAACCTACCACTAGTTAGCACTCCAGAGATGGTTCCTGCTATGGGACTGCCAAGGGTGGTGAAGACATCCACTTCCATGTAGTTTGCACGCCTACTTTCCTGTACATTCTGATCTACACCATCTAGTAGGAACTCCCGGGTTATGCTGTCTAGCGAGTGGCCATTCACCTGCAAAGTGAAATGCTTAACCAAAAGCAACCACGTACTATTGATTATATTCCTTTACCCCAATATGTCAGAACCACTAAACTCCATTTCCTCTACTATTACTATTATTACCACTGAACACCACTAATCTACAGATATGCCTGCTACTTTGTCTAAAATTATGAAGGCCAACACGACAGTTTTTGGTTCCCAATTATGTATTAAATCATGAGCATACAGCCTTGGTTTGCTCACATACATTGACTTAAAGTGCAGGAATACACGAGTTAGCCAACTGTGCACGTGATCCATTTGATAAAGAGGAAACCAAATATAGACATCCTATGTATATAACACAACATATTTAGTAGCCAGTATAAAGCAGTATTAGCCATATAAAGGACACCAGTTTCATACTGGTTTGTAATGCAAGAAGTATGCCTACTTGAATCAACATTTACAAAGTGATATCCCCTCAAATTCTCAAAAAAATTTCCATTTGTTTAATAATCTTTTTAACATATACTTTCCCACGAATACTCAACAAACTTATACCTCTGTAATTTGAACACTCACCTTTATCATCCCCTTTGCCTTTGTACAACAGCGCTATGCATGCATTCCGCCAATCCTCAGGCACTGCACCATGAACCAAACATACATTGAATATCCTCACCAACCAGTCAACAACATGGTCGCCCCCTTTTTTAATAAATTTCACTGCAATGCCAACCCATTCCTCCCCCACTCCCCTTACTTCCATTGTTCTCACCTTTTTCCATTCTGTATTCAGTCTCTCCTGGTACTTCCTCACACAAGTCTCCTTCCCAAGCTCCCTTACTCTCACCACCCTCTTCACCCCAACATTCACTCTTCTTTTCTGAAAACCCATACAAATCTTCACCTTAACCTCCACAAGATAATGATCAGACATCCCTCCAGTTGCACCTCTCAGCACATTAACATCCAAAAGTCTCTCTCTCACACGCCTGTCAATTAACACGTAATCCAATAACGCTCTCTGGCCATCTCTCCTACTTACATACGTATACTTATCTATATCTCGCTTTTTAAACCAGGTATTCCCAATCACCAGTCCTTTTTCAGCGCATAAATCTACAAGCTCTTCACCATTTCCATTTACAACACTGAACACCCCATGTATACCAATTATTCCCTCAACTGCCACATTACTCACCTTTGCATTCAAATCACCCATCACTATAACCCGGTCTCGTGCATCAAAACCACTAACACACTCATTCAGCTGCTCCCAAAACACTTGCCTCTCATGATCTTTCTTCTCATGCCCAGGTGCATATGCACCAATAATCACCCATCTCTCTCCATCAACTTTCAGTTTTACCCATATTAATCGAGAATTTACTTTCTTACATTCTATCTCATACTCATACAACTCCTGTTTCAGGAGTAGTGCTACTCCTTCCCTTGCTCTTGTCATCTCACTAACCCCTGACTTTACTCCCAAGACATTCCCAAACCACTCTTCCCCTTTACCCTTGAGTTTCGTTTCACTCAGAGCCAAAACATCCAGGTTCCTTTCCTCAAACATACTACCTATCTCTCCTTTTTTCACATCTTGGTTACATCCACACACATTTACACACCCCAGTCTGAGCCTTCGAGGAGGATGTGCACTCCCCGCATGACTCCTTCTTCTGTTTCCCATTATATATATTGATAGGTGTATTATTTTTATATGTATATTGGGTGTATATTCTATTAGGTGTATTTGTTGTATTTCAGCTGTATTATTTGATT
Organism: Panulirus ornatus; assembly: GCF_036320965.1. Classification (NCBI taxonomy): domain Eukaryota; kingdom Metazoa; phylum Arthropoda; class Malacostraca; order Decapoda; family Palinuridae; genus Panulirus; species Panulirus ornatus. The sequence continues at coordinate 9,713,478 of NC_092285.1, forward strand.
AATTACAGTTGCATTTGTAGTGAATATTAAGTGTATTAGTTTGATATGATTATAATTAGTATGTTAGTATGTGTCTTAATTGTATATTAACATAAGTGTAACTTTCATATTATAAGGTATATTGTAATTGCTATATATAGTGAAATATTTGCATTTATTGTATACTATTTTAGATGATTTTATTATTTGCTTGTGTGTATTAATTGAATAATATTAATATGATGTTTATTGGCGTTATATTATCATGTGTATTACTGTTTTCAAATGTATTATGTTTTTTACAAGGTTTATTGCTGTTATATTTTGAATGTTACAAATTGTAAAATTTATAATGAATAATATATTTTAAGAGCTTATGTACATTTGTGTTTGTATATATATACTTGGATGGCATTGCAGTGGAATTTATTAAAAAAGGGGGTGACCATGTTGTTGACTGGTTGGTGAGGATATTCAATGTATGTTTGGTTCATGGTGCAGTGCCTGAGGATTGGCGGAATGCCCGCTTACCTCTCAGGTTAGCGGGTGCAGGGTGTCGGAGGGCAAAAGTGGCGTGGGATGTGCGCTCCGTCACCTTCCGCTCCTTACCTCTCAGGTTAGCGCGCGCAGAGTGCCAGAAGGCAAAGGTGGCCTCGGATGCGCTCCGTCACCTTCCGCTCCTTACCTCTCAGGTTAGCGGGCGAAGGGTGTCGGAGGGCAAAAGTGGCGTGGGATGCGGCTCCGTCACCTTCCGCTCCTTACCTCTCAGGTTAGCGGGCGAAGGGTGTCGGAGGGCAAAAGTGGCGTGGGATGCGGCTCTGTCACCTTCCGCTCCTTACCTCTCAGGTTAGCGAGCGAAGGGTGTCGGAGGGCAAAAGTGGCTTGGGATGCGGCTCCGTCACCTTCCGCTCCTTACCTCTCAGGTTAGCGGGCGAAGGGTGTCGGAGGGCAAAAGTGGCGTGGGATGCGGCTCCGTCACCTTCCGCTCCTTACCTCTCAGGTTAGCGGGCGAAGGGTGTCGGAGGGCAAAAGTGGCGTGGTTAGGTTAGGTTAGGTTAGGTTAGGTTTGCTTAGGTTAGGTTAGGTTAGGTTAGGTTCGGTTAGGTTAGGTTAGGTTAAGTTAGGTTAGGTTAGGTTAGGTTAGGTTTGGTTAGGTTAGGTTAGGTTAGGTTAGGTTTGGTTAGGTTAGGTTAGGTTAGGTTAGGTTAAGTTAGGTTAGGTTAGTTTAGGTTAGGTTAGGTTAGGTTAGGTTAAGGTTAGGTTAGGTTAGGTTAGGTTAGGCTAGGCTAGGCTAGGCTAGGTTAGGTTATGTTAGGTTAGGTCAGGTCAGGTCAGGTCAGGTTAGGTCATTTTTCCCATTCGTATGCCCAACTAGATTAAAACAAGACCATTATGTAGCAGAAAACCTACCACTACTTAGCACTCCAAAGATCGTTCCTGCTATGGGACTGACAAGGGTGGTGAAGACATCCACTTCCATGTAGATTGCACGCCAACTTTCCTGTACATTCTGATCAACACCATCTAGTAGGAACTCCCGGGTTATGCTGTCTAGCGAGTGGCCATTCACCTGCAAAGTGAAATGCTTAACCAAAAGCAACCACGTACTATTGATTATATTCCTTTACCCCAATATGTCAGACCACTAAACTCCATTTCCTCTACTATTACTATTATTACCACTGAACACCACCAATCTACAGATATGCCTGCTACTTTGTCTAAAATTATGAAGGCCAACACGACAGTTTTTGGTTCCCAATTATGTATTAAATCATGAGCATACAGCCTTGGTTTGCTCACATACATTGACTTAAAGTGCAGGAATACACGAGTTAGCCAACTGTGTACGTGAACCATTCGATAAACAGGAAACCAAATATAGACATCCTATGTATATAACACAACATATTTAGTAGCCAGTATAAAGCAGTATTAGCCATATAAAGGACACCATTTTCATACTGGTTTGCAATGCAAGAAGTATGCCTACTTGAATCCACATTTACAAAGTGATATCCCCTGAAATTCTCAAAAAATTTCCATTTGTTTGATAATCTTTTTAACATATACTTTCCCACGAATACTCAACAAACTTATACCTCTGTAATTTGAACACTCACCTTTATCATCCCCTTTGCCTTTGTACAACAGCGCTATGCATGCATTCCGCCAATCCTCAGGCACTGCACCATGAACCAAACATACATTGAATATCCTCACCAACTAGTCAACAACATGGTCACCCCCTTTTTTAATAAATTCCACTGCAATGCCATCCCATTCCTCCCCCACTCCCCTTACTTCCATTGTTCTCACCTTTTTCCATTCTGTACTCAGTCTCACCTGGTACTTCCTCACACAAGTCTCCTTCCCAAGCTCCCTTACTCTCACCACCCTCTTCACCTCAACATTCACTCTTCTTTTCTGAAAACCCATACAAATCTTCACCTTAACCTCCACAAGATAATGATCAGACATCCCTCCAGTTGCACCTCTCAGCACATTAACATCCAAAAGTCTCTCTTTCGCACGCCTGTCAATTAACACGTAATCCAATAACGCTCTCTGGCCATCTCTCCTACTTACATACGTATACTTATCTATATCTCGCTTTTTAAACCAGGTATTCCCAATCACCAGTCCTTTTTCAGCACATAAATCTACAAGCTCTTCACCATTTCCATTTACAACACTGAACACCCCATGTATACCAATTATTCCCTCAACTGCCACATTACTCACCTTTGCATTCAAATCACCCATCACTATAACCCGGTCTCGTGCATCAAAACCACTAACACACTCATTCAGCTGCTCCCAAAACACTTGCCTCTCATGATCTTTCTTCTCATTCCCAGGTGCATATGCACCAATAATCACCCATCTCTCTCCATCAGCTTTCAGTTTTACCCATATTAATCGAGAATTTACTTTCTTACATTCTATCTCATACTCATACAACTCCTGTTTCAGGAGTAGTGCTACTCCTTCCCTTGCTCTTGTCATCTCACTAACCCCTGACTTTACTCCCAAGACATTCCCAAACCACTCTTCCCCTTTACCCTTGAGTTTCGTTTCACTCAGAGCCAAAACATCCAGGTTCCTTTCCTCAAACATACTACCTATCTCTCCTTTTTTCACATCTTGGTTACATCCACACACATTTAGACACCCCAGTCTGAGCCTTCGAGGAGGATGAGCACTCCCCGCATGACTCCTTGTTCTGTTTTCCATTATAGATATTGATAGGTGTGTTATTTTTATATGTATATTGTGTGTATATTCTATTAGGTGTATTTGTTTTATTTCAGCTGTATTATTTGTTTAATTACAGTTGCATTTGTAGTGAATATTAAGTGTATTAGTTTGATATGATTATAAGTAGTATGTTAGTATGTGTCTTACTTGTATATTAGCATAAGTGTAACTTTCATATTATAAGGTATATTGTAATTGCTATATATAGTGAAATATTTGCATTTATTGTATACTATTGTAGATGATTTTATTATTTGCTTGTGTGTATTAATTGAATAATATTAATATGATGTTTATTGGTGTTATATTATCATGTGTATTACTGTTTTCAAATGTATTATGTTTTTTGCAAGGTTTATTGCTGTTATATTTTGAATGTTACAAATTGTAAAATTTATAATGAATAATATATTTTAAGAGCTTATGTACATTTGTGTTTGTATATATATACTTGGATGGCATTGCAGTGGAATTTATTAAAAAAGGGGGTGAGCATGTTGTTGACTGATTGGTGAGGATATTCAATGTATGTTTGGTTCATGGTGCAGTGCCTGAGGATTGGCGGAATGCATGCATAGCGCTGTTGTACAAAGGCAAAGGGCTGGCTGGCTGGCTGGCTCTGTGTGTGTGGTATGCGCGCGGGGAGGAAGGAGGGTCAGCCGCCGCCGCTCTCACGCTTAGGTTAGGTTTAACTCAGAGAAAGGTTAGGGGATTTGTCACGCCTATTGATGGCAAAAGCCCCAACATAGTCGACATATAGATTAAGAGTTGTGTATTTCGCCACTGTAACTGGACCTTATACGCCGGCATCGAAAGTGAGAGTGAGGAGGAGGAGGAGGAGAAGGCTGGCTGGGTGTGTGTTTGTGTGTAGTATGGAATGCGAGAGCGCGGGACGTAGGGGGGTCGTCCGGCCTTTTCCTCCTCCGCCGCCACGCGCCCGTTCCCTCGCTCGCGCACGACTTACTAAAACAACAACCGGTAATCTAGTGAGTGATGTCAAACTCCGCGGACGCAATGTGAGTCGATCGATAATAGGCCACTGATGTTCACCACCACCACCACCACCGTGTGTGAGGAAGGGAGGGAGGTGGGTCGGACGCGCGTCATCGAAAGCGAGAGTGAGAAGGTGTCTGTGTCTGGCTGGCTCGGTGTGTGTGGTATGCGCGCGGTGAGGGGGGAAGGTTGGCCGCCGCCGTTGCCGCCGCTCTCGCTTGTTAGGTTAGGTTAGGTTGGGTTAGGTTAGGTTGGGTTAGGATAGGTTAGGTTAGGCTAGGCTAGGCTAGGCTAGGCTAGACTAGGTTAGGTTAGGTTTGGTTAGGTCGAGGTGGTGTGCCAAGTGAGAGGGTTAGGGAGAATGATTTGGTAAACTGTGCATTTGGGGGAAAAGTACAAGGAGGTTAAAAGGGCACATGAGAATGGCAAAGGGATTTGATTCCCCAAAGCCCCCCCCATTCAAATCAGGACTCAAAAAGGAGACAGTTCCTTAAATGTGAATACTGAACAATGGTGTTACCTAAACTGGTATAGACGGTATAGGGGCCCTCCTAATAAAAAATGGTATAGGCAATATACCCGATACGGTTTGAGACAAGGCTAAGGGAATATTAAATGTGCCGGGGGGGAAAATTTTCCCAAGGGGTAAAAAATTTTTAAGGAGGGGTTGTTAGGGGGGTGATGCAAGGTTTTGGGAGGGGCAAGTGTGCAGTCGTGGGAAAGGAGAGCTGGGAAGTGGGGGGCATTTGTTCAAAAAAGAAACAGCCTGGGTAAATAAAAGAAAATTGCAAAGCGGTGACTGAGTTTGTAAAGGTTGAAAAGTGAGGGGAAATAAAATAAGGAAAGGGGAAAAAAAAGGAACAGAAAGGTAGGGGGAAAAAACCCAACTGGGAGGTATTTTTAAATGGGAAAAACTGGGGGGAGTGAAGGGGGTTTAGATACCCGGGGGGAAAAAATGGCAGGGGAAAGGACCCAAAAAAGAAGTGAATCAGGGTGCGGAGGGGGCGAAAGTTCGGACAAAGAAAATGGTGGAAGGCAAAAACAATATCTTGAAATCAAAAATGGGAAAGGTTGAAGGAAAGGGCACCAACAATGAATATGGTTGTGAGCGTGGCTTTTAAATGGGAGTTGGCAGTGGGGGTTTGGGAAATGCGGGAAATGAGTGGTTTGAGGAAAAAATTGGTGGAGGGGTTTAATCGCGAAAGAAAGGGATGGGGGCAAGAAGATGAAATAAAAGAGGTGGTTGAGAAGCAGGAGAGTGTAAAAGGGAAAGGGAAAAATTTTGGCCACATGGGAGAGAAAAAAAATTAAAAAGGGAGGAAAAGGAAAGTGGAGGGGGGAGGAGGGGGGGCCCAAAGGGTGAAAGGTGATTAAAAAAAAAAGACGTCGGGGCCAAAACCCATCCGGAGATTGAAGGTGTGAAAGGGATGATGAATGGTTCCTGTGGGAAAACCCCCGGTAAGCCCGGCGTCAGGGAAAAGATCAGGCCCATGGAGCGTCTTGGAAAACCATGGAAGTGGTGGGGCCGATTTGAAAGGGGTTAAGTGGTTCGGCATTTGCAGACCGCTGAGACTGAGGTGAACGAATGGGGCCTTTGTGTCTTTCCTATTTCAACCCCACACATGGGGGGAGGGGGAAAGGTATTCCAAAGTGGGCGAGGGCGAGGGGATGATTAAGGCGGGAACACTGTGAATTGTGGAGGGTAATTTAAGTATGCCCCCTGTTGTGAAAACCCCCTTGGTACATTAAGATGAATGGGAAAATTTTAAAATTTGCGGGGTGGCCGGTTGAAACCCCCTGTGAATGGGGGGGGGGTTTTGGGGCCCTTTCTTTGGGGTTCTTTTTCCTGGCAAACCCCGCAACGCGGAGACACGACAAGGCCCCCCAAAAAAATAATTATAAATATCGTAGGCCGCGTATAGCAAACGAAAAAAAGACCCAAAAGCCCTAATTATAAAAGAAATTTAAAGTCCCCCAAAATACAACCTCCTCCCCCCCCGACAAAAAATAAAAACACATTAACCAGACCATACAAAAGAAATTTCAAATTTAAAATTTGCTTAAAAAGTAAACGAAAAAAAAAAGTGCCTGTGCTAACCCCCCAAATGTAGCGGGCAAGTGGCAACCCCCCAAATTTGCTCTCCCCGCCGTTGCTTTGTGGTTTAAAAGTCGCGCAGGAAACTCGCAGAAACAGGAATTTGCCCTTCTGATGTCAACACCCTTGATTAATGTCAAATTCCCAAATAAGATAGGCTTTTTGAAAGGAAAGACCCCCAAAAGGCGCCAGTCACGTAAAAACTGATAAAAAATAAAACGCAACCCTAAACTTCGTGCAACTTCTGCCTCACATTCCTAATAAGGCACACACCCGAACACCTTGCAGAAACAAAAAACCGCAATCGGAATTCTTCCCCCCAATTTAAAAGGTAAAAATATGAAAAAACGAAAAAAAACCCCTGGTATCACATTATCACAGCTACGGTTAGGCCCCATTTTAGATTGTTACTTTTTCCCCCCGGGAAAAAAGGTCAATAACGTCCCTTTAAGGCAAAAAATAGCACTAAAACCCATCGTTTTCCCCAAAAAAGGTGTGGGTGTGTGTGTGTGTGGTGGGAAAATTTGCTTCCCCCCCCCCCAGCCCGGGGAACGACCGACCAAGTTTCTTGCTTTTAATTTGAGGTGTCCCAAAAAAAAACTTCACGCATTATTTTTAAAAATATACAACTGTAGTCCTTGCGGATCATTCATGGGATAAAACCGAAGAATGTAATATATTTTGTACCAGAAGTGTTTTACAATAAAAAAAATTATTTTTTTGGGGTTTCAGAGTAAAATTATGAAAGACGAGTTATGGTCATGGCAAAACTGTATTTCTAAAACGCGTACTTTGTATACGTGCAGACGAAAACTTAGGCGTCAGCCATCGCCACCTACATTCATTACGCAGCAATATCGTACTCTGAGGTTCCAGTCAGCATTAAAGGTCCTTTATAGCTTTCCTATCATCTGTTTTTAGGCATTGGGAGCTACTATACCTTCAAGGATACCCATTTTCACCTTCCCAAAGGTCGCTTCGCTTTCCACACTTTGCTCGGTGTTCCCAGAACATTCACCCACTCACCCACCTTGTGACTCATCTCCACTTCCAAGGTTCCATTCGCTGTCCCAGGTATCTAAAACACCCCACTTTCTCCTTTTTTTGCAATTGAAACTCGAACTTCAGGTAACCTGTCTCTTTGTACTGCTAAACCTGAATAACCATGCTTTTATCCACATTTACTCTCACGTTTCTCCTTTCATACACTCTCCCAAACTCTGACACCAACTTCTGCAGTTTCCCATGCGAATGTGTCTCGCTCTCTTATCTTTTTCGGTTACTTCTGATAGATATTCCCCTGAACACTCTCCATGTCAGTGCTGAGTGTGGTAGTAGAGTGCGGTATGTCTGTTCATAGTGCCCACACCACACCTTCAGCTTTATCACTTTCCATTCCTCCCAGTAACCTTGGTAACGTGATTACTTGTGTCATTACTGTGTTCGTAGTTATGTCGCTCCTTGTTGTCTGAGCATCACCTTGAGGGGTATCGTCTCTGCTGCTTGTGATCTGTCATGGTCCAGGTGTCTGGTCCTTTCTTAAGGACAGGGACGGTGTAACCTGATATATGGTTATCTTTGCATCGAGAGGAATATGAGGAACTATGAGGATCAGATACAGGGCTCATGAGTCTTGACTTTACTTAGAAATTCTTTGTTATTATTCAGTGCATCTGAAACGAGGTTCATGGCACGATCTAGGGTGAAGCTAAAACAAAGTTCGAAGCAAGGTTCTTTAGTGAATCTGAAGGTTCATGGTGGGATCTTGGGTGAACCTGAAGTAAAGTTCGCGGCAAAGTTCATTAGTGAACCTGAAGTAAGGTTCATAATGGGATCTTGGATAAACCTTAAGCAAAATTACTAGCTAGGTCCAGCAGTGAACCCGAAGCACGGATTGCACCTGGGTTAATGACTCGTCGTTGTTGAAATGTTGACGGTGCGAACCCGATACTGTCAGGCCGGGTTTCACAGCTGGACATTGGCAAAAAAAAAAAAAGGCTAACGTCAGAATTTACTACTACAAGGAATATATAACCACGTAAAAACAACAAAGTTCAGTTTCTCTTAATTTCACAACTGCATGTGATGCTGTAATCATACATATGGATTCGCCAATAATGAAGTGTACAAATAAGAGATACGTTATTGTGAGGTCTTGCTATTGGTTCATCCTCCGTATCGAAGCACCAGTCGGTGGGCGGGCTAGTTCAGGCGTCATCAATATTGTACTGATGGAAGATTGTCTTATTTACCTGAGTCCTGGAGAACTGTCGTTTGTTAATTTTGCTCTTTAGTTTATCTCATTTATGAATAAAAAGAAAAGTTTGACCTACTACCGTGTAATTGTACCTTGACGATAAGAGGTAGTTAAGAGCAGTCGTTGTCGCCCAGCAAATGTAAACAAAGCATTGTGGCCGATGATTGGTGCAGCTGAAGTCTCCCATAATGCCACCACCGCTGCCGGTACTCCAGATAGAAGTAGGGTTAACGTCAGCTGGACGAGCGGGTCGCGGTGTGTGTTGATCTCTGTGTTTGTCGAGAAGTATATTCAAACTGGGATGCTGTGGGAAACATCTGATCGTGTGGAAGTGTGCAGAGAATACGTATTGACAACAGCCTAAGTGAGAGTAATGTTTGTGCTGGTATTACATCTGCCAGTACCAGGACTCGTGTTCGTTGCAGGATGTGGCAGGTCAGTGATGTGTGGACACGTTGGGCTCGAACTATCTACGTAAATGTCATGTACACTGTGGTAAATATTTAGATAAGTTCTGAGTTTATATGGTGTGAGGAATATTACTATAATGATCATTCATACGTGCCACTCGGAGTTGGACGAATATGTTACGATTTTAAGTAAGAATTGTTAACGTTCGGTCGTATAATGGAATGTTATCCGTGTCTTTGTACCACCACATCCAAAAGGTATTTAAGGGTTATATGTGTATGGGATTATCTAGTTTCATAATTTTGAAGATGCCTATTTCAGCAAGTAGGTTAACATTAACGCCATTATTATAGCTTAGTTTCCTTATAAAGTTTCACAGGTTTTTCTTGAACCTTTACAATACAACTAAACAAGAAATTGTATATTTTTCTTAATTCTGATATATTTTTCTCTCATTTTTCAGGTATGTTTTGTGTATAATATCTTCGTGTGAGGGTCGTCCGTAATACTCGGACATTTCTGTTGATTCATCATGCTAGAATTTCACCCACGTCCAGGTGAGATCCTTCATGTATTCTGGGAAACGTTTATTTTTTTCCGCTTATCCATGAAGGAGTTGATTAAATTTTTACTTGATTTTAGTGTTTCGGTGTTGATTTCCTCCACTAGTCTTTCTGTAGCTGGTTGTCTGGTCATTTGGGTATTTACGCTAATGTTTTTCTAAAAAATTTCTGATCGATCCAGACTTGCTGCATTCAGATCTGGCTTTCAAAGTCATGTAGGACGTCATTATTTTGCGCAGTGCATAAGTTGACTGGAAACGTTACCATTTTCTAATATATACATTTATGTAACGACCAAAGAAAAATAATGCAGTTATCCATGAACGCATTATATTCATGGTGTAGGCTAGGGTCGGCTGGCCAGGGAGCGGCAGCTTGTCGGCTGGGCAGGGAGTGGCAGCTCGTCTACTGGATCGAGTTGAGGTAGGCAAGGGTCGGCTGGCCAGGGAGCGGCAGCTTGTCTACTGGATCTCGGTGAGGTATGGTCAGGTCGGCTGGCCAGGGAGCGGCAGCTTTTCTACTAGATCGCTGTAAGGTAGGCTAGGGTCGGCTGGCCAGGGATCGGCAGCTTGTCTACTGGATCTCGGTGAGGTATGGTAAGGTCGGCTGGCCAGGGAGCGGCAGCTTGTCTACTAGATCGCGGTAAGGTAGGCTACGGTCGGCTGGCCAGTGATCGGCAGCTTGTCTACTGGATCTCGGTGAGGTAGGCAAGGGTCGGCTGGTCAGGGAGCGGCGGCTTGTCTACTGGATCGCGGTGAGGTAGGCTAGGGTCGGCTGGCCAGGGAGCGCCAGCTTGTCTACTGGATCACGGTGAGGTAGGCAAGGGTCGGCTGGACGGGGAGTGGCAGCTCGTCTACTGGATTATATTGAGGTAGGCTAGAGTCGGCTGGCCAGGGAGTGGCAGCTTGTCTACTGGATTGCGTTGAGGTAGGCTAGGGTCGGCTGCCAGGGAGTGGCAGCTCGTCTACTGGATTATATTGAGGTAGGCTGGGGTCGGCTGGCCAGTGAGTGGCAGCTCATCTATTAGAATATATTGAGGTAGGCTAGGGTCGGCTGGCCAGGGAGCGGCAGCTTGTCTAATGGATCGCGGTGAGGTAGGTAAGGGTCGCCTGGCCAGGGGGCGGCAGCTTGTCTACTGGATCGCGGTGAGGTAGGGTAGGGTCGGCTGGCCAGGGAGCGGCAGCTTGTCGGCTGGGCAGGGAGTGGCAGCTCGTCTACTGGATCGAGTTGAGGTAGCAAGGGTCGGCTGGCCAGGGAGCGGCAGCTTGTCTACTGGATTTCGGTGAGGTATGGTAAGGTCGGCTGGCTAGGGAGCGGCAGCTTGTCTACTAGATCGCGGTAAGGTAGGCTAGGGTCGGCTGGCCAGGGAGCGGCAGCTTGTCTACAGGATATCGCTGCAGAAGGTTTTTTCATCACAAAAGATGAATTTCTCCCAAAACTGATGTGGCTTGTCCGCATACTCCAACGCATATTCCACCCTGCTCTCCATGTTTGCCTCACTTAACATAGGTTTTGTTGCTGGTATGCGACCACGTAACCCATCAGAGTGATGTCTGTTTCGGACAGTTTGAGTGGTGCACTGCAGACCAAGAGTATCCCGAATGTTGCTAGCGGGCTTGAAGGGGGCAGCAGCAATGACAGCTGCTATGGCCTAGGGAAAGGATGACATATTGCAAATATAACATGTGATGTGGTTGTTTACATAACATCAAGTGGTCCAGTATACCTATATATGCAACATCATTACCTGATCATCTTCCGGGTTTGTGCAACGTGGGCGCCTACGCCGATGCCTGTTGTCTGTGTTGCCCAACTCTGCCTGTCGGCGAATCCATCGTGCTACGGTTGACCGGTGAATACCAAGACGTCTCCTAATTTCAGAGTCACTCTAGCCCTCATTATGAAGCTGTAGAATAGCTTCATGTGTCGCTTGTGATGTCTCCATGGTAAAATTAGATATACCACAAAAACAACCTTTCGACATTGGCTTGCAGTGAACTATACCCGAGCTGTTTCATTGTTTCAAAAGCATATCGCATGTCTCCTTACATTTCCTGCATGGACACGAAATGGCGGTGTAAGATAACCTTTATGGACTGCCACGAACCCAGATGTGCTATAAAATAATACAATATCAATAGTAAAACATATTCTTCCTAAATTACACCTATACAATATGAAGCTATTGTGTTTACCTCGCATCACATTGAGGTATGCTGCAGCTGCCACATGCGGGGGTTGCCGAATATAGCTGTGTGTGTCTCACAGCTATATTGCACACACCAATTCAAAAGTAGGGGTTCGTACTGCCTTGTATGATGTAATTTTATTGTTGATTATATAATGCCGCTCTTGTGGCACGTAACTTAGCATAGGACTCTGGAAACCTGTGGCTTCCAGGCACGTATACCAACCCTACCGGCATGGTAGAAGAGGTAGGTCAGTGATCATTACAGACGTCTTCATACCCCCTCTGCGCGATAGTTTTTTGTTGTGTGTACGTGTATATATATATATATATATATATATATATATATATATATATATATATATATATATATATATATATGTATATATATATATATATATATATATATATATATATATATATATATATATATATACTCGTTAACAAGATGCCTTGACTAGGGCATTCAGGTGCCCCTGCTGCCTCGGACATCGTATGAAAAATGAATCGACCAAAACAGTTCGCATACTTGTCTTGGAAATTCCCGTCGACAAAGGTTGTTTTGGGAAATACCACATTAAAAGCAGGCCGAGCATATTGCTCAAGTTTTAGTCCGGTCTGTTGACACACTTCTGTTGATGCTGTGTCTATTTATTATTACACGTTAGGGAAGTACTATAAATACATATAGGGTCATTGGAAACCATCGGCGAAATTCCATTTTCTATGGTGAGTGTGGTAAATGGTGATATAGGTTGGTAGTCCTGGCTATGGCCGTCCTCGGAGATGTACTATCTATAATCGCGATAAATATATATTTCCATCGTCGAGGACAAATTTCGTCTCAGTCGTGGTTTACCGTATAAAAACAAACAAGTAAAACATTGTTTAGAGATTGACTGACGTCAGAAGAGTCGGAATATATCATAAACGTGGACGACGTCTGAATCCGAATTGTTACATTGACTCTGACTTGGACGGACTGACATTCAAAATATATACTTTATTATAGAGCAAAAGAAATTTTCCTACATAAACCTTTAGTAACACACGCATGTAGCACGAGTACATGGAATATTAGTAAGTGGATAGTCAAAAATGAGTGTTACAAAACGATAAAAGGCCATGCAAGTCATTTCATTGGATTGAGACAACGCCTTGCCATACAATAAAGCCCCGCTTCTGCTTCGAGATGCCACACGAGCGCGGTCATTCCGAAACCGAAGATGACTATGTTTCTGGTTCATACGTTCATTTCCTGGGTTGTTGTGGTGAGTGACAATATCGCTTTGAGGGTTCCGGGAAGTGTAGTGGTGGAGGAGACTTCAGGAGACTAGAGAAGAGGTAAGGTACTGGTCACTGAGATACTCAGGGTAAAACCCAATTTGCTGAAACAAGTCTTGTGATGGTGGAAAGGTGAGGATATGTGGCCACAGGCGTCAGGTCGCCGGCTCGGTAGCTGCCAGCTGGCTTCGTGCTCCCGGCTCGGAGTGGAATGATGTTTGCATAAACGAAGCTCTTATTTCTAGCCAGGTATGAGTAACATTTGGAGATTAATGGTTGTAACCAATGTAGAGTGAGTGGTGAACCAGAGTTAGGTGTACTTAGTATAATTAGCACAGCTAGAAAATGTAGAAAACCTAAGAACTCTGTAGACAGACACTTCGAAGTATATTACTATTCAGTCAGATGACGGCTTATGATTATTCATCCCGGAATGTGTAACCCGCCATTCACATTATTACAGTTAACATGGTTTTGGTAAATTGGCGGTTTAGCTCATTTGAAAAACTTTTTTTTTTCCTTTGAGATTCCCAACATACAAACAGTAACAGGCCACCGGGTCCTTTTGAAGCTTCATGTTTCCAGGGAAAGAAATTATAAATCGGCTGTAAGAGTTCGCCCCACTGCCAAATAATGCTTATACGTGGCCACTTCATGCGTTCTCACACCAGCAGACCACAAAAATAATGGTATATTTCCATTATGATCATTTACTTCTGGGGATGTTAGGTAAGATTTTTCATAGGCTGTGGTCGGCTTTGCGGGCAGCTACTGCACTGGTCGGCTTTGCGGGCAGCTACTGCACTGGTCGGCTTTGCGGGCAGCTACTGCACTGGGTCACAGTGAGGTAGGCTAGAATAAGCGGGTGAGTGGTGGCTTCTGTACTGGATCATGGCGACGTAAGGTAGCTTCGGTCAGCCGCGAAGCGGTGACTAGTATACAGGATCACGGTGAGGTGGCCTAGAAATGGGCGATGAGAGTTGTGGCTACTTTACTGAGTTATGGTGAGGTAGGCTAGTGTCGGCTGGCCAGGGAGTGGCAGCTCGTCTACTGGATCGCGGTGAGGTAGGCAAGGGTCGGCTGGCCAGGGAGTGGCAGCTTGTCTACTGGATCGCGTTGAGGTAGGCTAGGGTTGGCGGGGTAGGGTGTGGCACCTCGTCTACTGGATCGCGTTTAGGTAGGCTAGGGTTGGCTGGCCAGGGAGCGGTAGCTTGTCTACTGGATCGCTTTCAGGTAGGTAAGGATCGGTTGGCCAGGGAGCGACAGCTCGTCTACTGGATCGCAGTGAGGTAGGCAAGGGTCGGCTGGCCAGGGAGTGGCAGCTTCTCTACTGGATCGCGGTGAGGTAGTCTAGGTCGGCTGGCCTGGGAGTGGCAGCTAGTCTAGTGCATCGCGTTGAGGTAGGCTAGGGTCGGCTGGCCAGGGTATGGCAGCTCGTCTACTGGATCGAGTTGAGGTAGGCAAGGGTCGGTTGGCAAGGGAGTGGCAGCTCGTCTACTGGATCGCGTTGAGTTAGGCAAGGGTCGGCTGGCCAGGGAGGACGTGTTCTTACACTCTGTATTTCAAGTCTGTGTTGCCTGATGTCGTAGCGTCTACTCATCTTTTCGGCAAGTCAGACTTTGCTTAGCACTATGGCAATGTTTCTGTGTATTTTTCCTTGACAAGTGGGACTTCCATGAGCTTTTATTCCGCGTATCAGTACGTAGGAAGGATTACACAGCTCTTACCTAGGATGCCATTTTGGTTTCGTTTAGAATGCCATGATTAGCTCTCTACTTTCAGCCTTTCTATCTTCAGTTACCCTTCACTACTTTCTTCGGATTATTTACATATATCTAAATTTGATTTATGTTTACTAATGTTGATTATATGTGAAGTGCTGCTTCCGGTGACCAAATACGTTCGTTTTTTAACTGTAGTCTTTATAGAGGTGTTTTTCACTCGGTGTAGTGTTTACAAAGGAAGTGATTTTTAAAAATTAAATGCAATATTTTGCTATTTGTCCGTATGTTCAGGGCTGGGATCAGGATAAACATACTGAGAAACGCCAGTCAGGCAAGCCACCACTGCTCCTGAGCTGTGGTAGCCATAACTACATGCGCAGTGACATTGCGCAGGGCAATGTGCAGTCGTACCTGTTCCGACCACAGTCTCGTACAAGCTACTGACCTGTACGGAGCTGTGGCCCTTCTTTCAGAGGTAGGTTGTAGCTATTCCTCCCTGCGTTGTCACTACCCTTACTTAGTTTTCAAGGTTTTTTTTGAAAGTTATTGTTCATCAATATCTTTTATAAGGTTGTTCTATGCAAAATCGATCTTTCATTGACGGGTGTCCGCAGGAGAACTCCGCTTGGCTTTCGTGTGACCGGCTCCGCCTTGAAACTTTTCTGCATAAAACAATTGCCAGATCTTTTTCTTTTTCGGGATAGTTAGTTTTTTTTTCCACTGGGGTGGTTTGGCATTCCAGATTTTGAGGTTAGGCTCCTTTAGGATGGACCTAGGTCAGCCATCCAATGCCCCCGTAGGGGGTAGTGGTGACGGACCATCCATGAAAAAGAAGAAACGCTGAATTTGTGTTGGCCCATACGACCACAGCAACGACTCTTGCCTTCTTCAATCCATTCCTGATCAGGAGGGTTTTTGATGGATGGTCTTGGCATGTTGAAACGATCAGGAAACTGGTTAGTCGACGAAACCGGTGGCGGAACTACTTACGTTGAAGTTCCATATTCATGACGTGGTCTCGATACCCGTTGCCATGAATTCATGCAGGGGAGTCATCCACTGCACTGATGTCATGGATATGTCAGAGGACGACATTGTGAAGGCACTAACAAACGAGGACGTTATCGCTGCCTGGCTCATCACCAAAGTTATCAATGGCCAACGGCGTAGAACTCCCCTGATTAACCTACCCTGCGGGAGAGCTCGGCTACCGGACAATATCTCTATTGCTTACATGTGATGTCAAGTTCATTCCGAATCCCTTACGTTGCTTTAAATGCCAGGAATTTGGCCGCCTCTTAAAGCGTTGCACTCTTTCTGCCAAATGTGGGAGGGAAGTGTGCTAAGTAGGGTCATACCGCTGAGGATTAAAATACAGTCACACAAACCTCATTTGACTAATATCAATCACACGAAACACTCATCTGATTAAAATACAGTCACACAAAACTCATTTGACTAATATCACAGAAAACTCATTTGATTAAAATAGTCACACAAAACTCATTTGATTAAAATACAGTCTCACAAAAGTCATTTGATTAATATCAATCTTACAAAACTCATTTCATTAAAATATAGTCACACAAAACTCATTTCATTAATATGAATGACACAAACCTCAATTGATTGAACTATAGTCACACAAAACTCATTTGATTAAAATACAATCGCACAAAACTCATTTGATTAAAACACATTCACACAATTGATTAATATCAATCACACAAAACTCATTTGATTGAAATATAGTCACACAAACCTCATTTGATTAATATCAATCATAGAAAACTCATTTCATTAAAAGACAGTAACACAAAACTCATTTGATTAATATCAACCACAAAAAACTCATTTGATTAAAATAGTCACACAAAAATCATTCGATTAATATCAACCACACAAAACTAATTTCATTAAAATACAGTCACACAAAACTCATTTGATTAATATCAATCACACAAACCTCAATTCATTGAACTACAGTCACACAAAACTCATTTGATTAATATCAATCACACAAAACTTATTTGATTAAGATACAGTGACACAAAACTAATTTGATTAATATCAACCACACAAAACTTATTTGATTAAAATATAGTCACACAAAACTCATTTAATTATCAATCAAGAAAATTCATTATATTGAAATACAGTCACACAACTCATTTGATTAATATCAATTACACATATCTCATTTTATCAAAATACAGTCACACAAAACTCATATGATTAATATCAATCACACAAACCTCATTTGATTAAAATATAGTCAAAACTCTTTTCATTAAAAAACAGTAACACAAAACTCATTTAATTAATATCAATCACACAAAACTCATTTCATTGAACTACACTCCCACAAAACTCATTTGATTAATGTCAATCACACAAAACTCATTTGATTAGAATACAGTCACACAAAACTCATTTGATTGAAATACAGTCACAAAAAACTCATTTGATTAAAATAGTAACACAAAACTCATTTGATTAATATCAATCTCACAAAACTCATTTGATTAAAATATGGACACAGAAAACTCATTTCATTAATATCGATCACAAAAACCCCAATTGATTGAAGTACAGTCACAACAAACACATTTGATTAGTATCAATCATAAGAAACTCATTTGATAAAAATACAGTCGCACAAAATTCACTTGATTAAAATACATTCACACAATTGATTAATATCAATCACACAAAACTCATTTGATTGAAATATAGTCACACAAATCTCATTTGATTAATATCAATCATAGAAAACTCATTTGATTAAAAAACAGACACACAAAACTCATTTGATTGATATGAATTACACAAAACTCATTTGATTAAAATACAGTCATACAAAAATCATTTGATCAATATCAACCACACAAAACTCATTTGATTAAAATACAGTCACACAAAACTCATTTGACTAATATCAATAACACAAACATCAATTCATTGAACTACAGTCACACAAAACTCATTTGATTAATAACAATCATACAAAACTCATTTGATTAAAATACAGTCACACAAAATTTACTTGATTAATATCAATCACGCAAAACTTATTTGATTACAATAAAGTCACACAAAACTCATTTGATTAATATCAATCACACAAACCTCATTTGATTGAACTACACTCACACAAACCTCATTTGATTGAACTACACTCACACAAAACTCATTTGATTAAAATAGTCACACAAAACTCATTTGATTAAAATACGGTCACACAAAACTCATTTGATTAATATCAATCCCACAAAACTCGTTTCATTAAAATATAGTCACACAAAACTCATTTCATTAATATCAATCACACAAACCTCAATTGATTGAACTATACTCACACAAAATTCATTTGATTAATATCAATCATACGAAACTCATTTGATTAAAATACTGTCACACAAAACTCATTTGATTGAAATAGTCACAAAAAACTCACATGATTAAAATAGTAACACAAAACTAATTTGATTAATATCAATCTCACAAAACTCATTTGATTAAAATATGGTCACAGAAAACTCATTTCATTGATATCGATCACACAAATCTCAATTGATTGAAGTACACTCACAACAAACACAGTTGATTACTATCAATCATAAGAAACTCATTTGATTAAAATACAGTCGCACAAAATTCACTTGATTAGAATACATTCACACAATTGATTAATATCAATCACACAAAACTCATTTGATTGAAATATAGTCACACAAACCTCATTTGATTAATATCAATCATAGAAAACTCATTTGATTAAAAAAAGACACACAAAACTCATTTGATTGATATCAATCACACAAAACTCATTTGATTAAAATACAGTCACAAAAAATCATTTGATCAATATCAACCACACAAAATTCATTTGATTAAAATACAGTCACACAAAACTCATTTGACTAATATCAATAACACAAACATCAATTCATTGAACTACAGTTACACAAAACTCATTTGATTAATAACAATCATACAAAACTCATTTGATTAAAATACAGTCACACAAAATTTACTTGATTAATATCAATCACGCAAAACTTATTTGATTACAATAAAGTCACACAAAACTCATTTGATTAATATCAATCACACAAACCTCATTTGATTGAACTACACTCACACAAACCTCATTTGATTGAACTACACTCACACAAAACTCATTTGATTAAAATACAGTCACACAAAACTCATTTGATTAATATCAATCTCACAAAACTCGTTTCATTAAAATATAGTCACACAAAACTCATTTCATTAATATCAATCACACAAACCTCAATTGATTGAACTATACTCACACAAAATTCATTTGATTAATATCAATCATACGAAACTCATTTGATTAAAATACTGTCACACAAAACTCATTTGATTAAAATACATTCGCACAAGACTCATTTGATTAAAATACATTCACAAAATTGATTAATATCAATCACACAAAACTCATTTCATTCAAATATAGTCACACAAACCTCATTTGATTAATATCAATGATAGAAAATTCATATGATTAAAAGACAGTCACACAAAACTCATTTGATTAATATCAATCACACAAAACTCATTTGATTAAAATAGTCAAACAAAAATCATTCGATTAATATCAACCACGCAAAACTCATTTGATTAAAATACAGTCACACAAAACTCATTTCATTAATATCAATCACACAAACCTCAATTCATTGAACTACAGTCACCCAAAACTCATTTGATTAATATCAATCACACAAAACTTATTTGATTAAGATAGTGACACAAAACTAAATTGATTAATATAAACAAGACAAAACTTATTTGATTAAAATATAGTCACACAGAACTCATTTGATTAATATCAATTACACAAATCTCATTTTATTACAATACAGTCCCACAAAACTCATATGATTAATATCAATCACACAAACCTCATTTGATTAAAATATAATCACAAAAACTTCATTTGATTAATATCAATCACACAAAACTCATTTGATTAATATCAATCACAGAAAACTCATTTGATCAAAATACAGTCACACAAAAATCATTTGATCAATATCAACCAAACAAAACTCATTTGATAAAAATACACACACAAACTCATTTGACTAATATCAATCACAAAAACCTCAATTAATTGAACTACAGTCACACAAAACTCATTTGATTAATATCAATCATACAAAACTATTTTGATTAAAATAGTCACACAAAACTCATATCATTAAAATACAGTCACACAAAACTGATTTCATTAAAAAAAATTCACACAAAACTTATTTGACTAATATCAATCACACAAAACTCATTTGATTAAAATAAAGTCACAAAAACTCATTTGATTAATATCAATCACACAAAACTCATTTGATTAAAATACAGTCACACAAACATCATTTGATTAAAATAGTCACACAAACCTCATTTGACTAATATCAATCACACGAAACACTCATCTGATTAAAATACAGTCACACAAAACTCATTTGACTAATATCACAGAAAACTCATTTGATTAAAATAGTCACACAAAACTCATTTGATTAAAATCATTTGATTAATATCAATCTAAAAAACTCATTTCATTAAAATATAGTCACACAAAACTCATTTCATTAATATGAATGACACAAACCTCAATTGATTGAACTATAGTCACACAAAACTCATTTGATTAAAATACAGTCGCACAAAACTCATTTGATTAAAACACATTCACACAATTGATTAATATCAATCACACAAAACTCATTTGATTGAAATATAGTCACACAAACCTCATTTGATTAATATCAATCATAGAAAACTCATTTCATTAAAAGACAGTAACACAAAACTCATTTGATTAATATCAACCACAAAAAACTCATTTGATTAAAATAGTCACACAAAAATCATTCGATTAATATCAACCACACAAAACTCATTTGATTAAAATACAGTCACACAAAACTCATTTGATTAATATCAATCACACAAACCTCAATTCATTGAACTACAGTCACACAAAACTCATTTGATTAATATCAATCACACAAAACTTATTTGATTAAGATACAGTGACACAAAACTAATTTGATTAATATCAACCACACAAAACTTATTTGATTAAAATATAGTCACACAAAACTCATTTGATTAATATCAATCACACAAACCTCATTTGATTGAACTACACTCACACAAACCTCATTTGATTGAACTACACTCACACAAAACTCATTTGATTAAAATACAGTCACACAAAACTCATTTGATTAAAATACGGTCACACAAAACTCATTTGATTAATATCAATCTCACAAAACTCGTTTCATTAAAATATAGTCACACAAAACTCATTTCATTAATATCAATCACACAAACCTCATTTGATTGAACTACACTCACACAAACCTCATTTGATTAAACTAAACTCACACAAAACTCATTTGATTAAAATACAGTCACACAAAACTCATTTGATTAAAATACGGTCACACAAAACTCATTTGATTAATATCAATCTCACAAAACTCGTTTCATTAAAATATAGTCACACAAAACTCATTTCATTAATATCAATCACACAAACCTCAATTGATTGAACTATACTCACACAAAATTCATTTGATTAACATCAATCATACGAAACTCATTTGATTAAAATACTGTCACACAAAACTCATTTGAGTGAAATAGTCACAAAAAACTCATTTGATTAAAATAGTAACACAAAACTAATTTGATTAATATAAATCTCACAAAACTCATTTGATTAAAATATGGTCACAAAAAACTCATTTCATTGATATCGATCACACAAATATCAATTGATTGAAGTACACTCACAACAAACACAGTTGATTACTATCAATCATAAGAAACTCATTTGATTAAAATACAGTCGCACAAAATTCACTTGATTAAAATACATTCACACAATTGATTAATATCAATCACACAAAACTCATTTGATTGAAATATAGTCACACAAACCTCATTTGATTAATATCAATCATAGAAAACTCATTTGATTAAAAAAAAAGGCACACAAAACTCATTTGATTGATATCAATCACACAAAACTCATTTGATTAAAATACAGTCACAAAAAATCATTTGATCAATATCAACCACACAAAACTCATTTGATTAAAATACAGTCACACAAAACTCATTTGACTAATATCAATAACACAAACCTCAATTCATTGAACTACACTCCGACAAAACTCATTTCATTAATGTCAATCACACAAAACTCATTTGATTAAAATACAGTCACATAAAACTCATTTGATTGAAATAGTCACAAAAAACTCATTTGATTAAAATAGTAACACAAAACTCATTTGATTAATATCAATCTCACAAAACTCGTTTCATTAAAATATAGTCACACAAAACTCATTTCATTAATATCAATCACACAAACCTCAATTGATTGAACTATACTCACACAAAATTCATTTGATTAATATCAATCATACGAAACTCATTTGATTAGAATACTGTCACACAAAACTCATTTGATTGAAATACAGTCACAAAAAACTCATTTGATTAAAATAGTAACACAAAACTAATTTGATTAATATAAATCTCACAAAACTCATTTGATTAAAATATGGTCACAAAAAACTCATTTCATTGATATCGATCACACAAATCTCAATTGATTGAAGTACACTCACAACAAACACAGTTGATTACTATCAATCACAACAAACACAGTTGATTACTATCAATCATAAGAAACTCATTTGATTAAAATACAGTCGCACAAAATTCACTTGATTAGAATACATTCACACAATTCATTATTATCAATCACACAAAATTCATTTGATTGAAATATAGTCACACAAACCTCATTTGATTAATATCAATCATAGAAAACTCATTTGATTAAAAAAAAAGACACACAAAACTCATTTGATTGATATCAATCACACAAAACTCATTTGATTAAAATACAGTCACAAAAAATCATTTGATCAATATCAACCACACAAAACTCATTTGATTAAAATACAGTCACACAAAACTCACTTGACTAATATCAATAACACAAACCTCAATTCATTGAACTACAGTCACACAAAACTCATTTGATTAATAACAATCATACAAAACTCATTTGATTAAAATAGTCACACAAAATTTAATTGATTAATATCAATCACGCAAAACTTATTTGATTACAATAAAGTCACACAAAACTCATTTGATTAATATCATTCACACAAACCTCATTTGATTGAACTACACTCACACAAAACTCATTTGATTAAAATACAGTCACACAAAACTCATTTGATTAAAATACGGTCACACAAAACTCATTTGATTAATATCAATCTCACAAAACTCGTTTCATTAAAATATAGTCACACAAAACTCATTTCATTAATATCAATCACACAAACCTCAATTGATTGAACTATACTCACACAAAATTCATTTGATTAATATCAATCATACGAAACTCATTTGATTAAAATACTGTCACACAAAACTCATTTGATTAAAATACATTCGCACAAGACTCATTTGATTAAAATACATTCACAAAATTGATTAATATCAATCACACAAAATTCATTTGATTGAAATATAGTCACACAAACCTCATTTGATTAATATCAATCATAGAAAACTCATTTGATTAAAAGACAGTCACACAAAACTCATTTGATTAATATCAATCACACAAAACTCATTTGATTAAAATACAGTCACACAAAAATCATTCGATTAATATCAACCACGCAAAACTCATTTGATTAAAATAGTCACACAAAACTCATTTGATTAATATCAATCACACAAACCTCAATTCATTGAACTACAGTCACACAAAACTCATTTGATTAATATCAATCACACAAAACTTATTTGATTAAGATAGTGACACAAAACTCAATTGATTAATATAAACCAGACAAAACTTATTTGATTAAAATATAGTCACACAGAACTCATTTGATTAATATCAATTACACAAATCTCATTTTATTACAATACAGTCCCACAAAACTCATATGATTAATATCAATCACACAAACCTCATTTGATTAAAATATAATCACAAAAACTTCATTTGATTAATATCAATCACACAAAACTCATTTGATTAATATCAATCACACAAAACTCATTTGATCAAAATACAGTCACACAAAAATCATTTGATCAATATCAACCAAACAAAACTCATTTGATTAAAATACAGTCACACAAAACTCATTTGACTAATATCAATCACAAAAACCTCAATTAATTGAACTACAGTCACACAAAACTCATTTGATTAATATCAATCATACAAAACTATTTTGATTAAAATAGTCACACAAAACTCATATCATTAAAATACAGTCACACAAAACTAATTTGATTAAAAAAAATTCACACAAAACTTATTTGACTAATATCAATCACACAAAACTCATTTGATTAAAATAAAGTCACAAAAACTCATTTGATTAATATCAATCACACAAAACTCATTTGATTAAAATACAGTCACACAAACATCATTTGATTAAAATACAGTCACACAAACCTCATTTGACTAATATCAATCACACGAAACACTCATCTGATTAAAATACAGTCACACAAAACTCATTTGACTAATATCACAGAAAACTCATTTGATTAAAATACAGTCACACAAAACTCATTTGATTAAAATACAGTCACACAAAAGTCATTTGATTAATATCAATCTTACAAAACTCATTTCATTAAAATATAGTCACACAAAACTCATTTCATTAATATCAATGAAACAAACCTCAATTGATTGAACTATAGTCACACAAAACTCATTTGATTAAAATACAGTCGCACAAAACTCATTTGATTAAAACACATTCACACAATTGATTAATATCAATCACACAAAACTCATTTGATTGAAATATAGTCACACAAACCTCATTTGATTAATATCAATCATAGAAAACTCATTTCATTAAAAGACAGTAACACAAAACTCATTTGATTAATATCAACCACAAAAAACTCATTTGATTAAATTAGTCACACAAAAATCATTCGATTAATATCAACCACACAAAACTCATTTGATTAAAATACAGTCACACAAAACTCATTTGATTAATATCAATCACACAAACCTCAATTCATTGAACTACAGTCACACAAAACTCATTTGATTAATATCAATCACACAAAACTTATTTGATTAAGATACAGTGACACAAAACTAATTTGATTAATATCAACCACACAAAACTTATTTGATTAAAATATAGTCACACAAAACTCATTTAATTATCAATCAAAAAAATTCATTATATTGAAATACAGTCACACAACTCATTTGATTAATATCAATTACACATATCTCATTTTATCAAAATACAGTCACACAAAACTCATATGATTAATATCAATCACACAAACCTCATTTGATTAAAATATAGTCAAACAAACTTCATTTGATTAATATCAATCACACAAAACTCTTTTCATTAAAAAACAGTAACACAAAACTCATTTAATTAATATCAATCACACAAAACTCATTTCATTGAACTACACTCCCACAAAACTCATTTGATTAATGTCAATCACACAAAACTCATTTGATTAGAATACAGTCACACAAAACTCATTTGATTGAAATACAGTCACAAAAAACTCATTTGATTAAAATAGTAACACAAAACTCATTTGATTAATATCAATCTCACAAAACTCATTTGATTAAAATATGGTCACAGAAAACTCATTTCATTAATATCGATCACACAACACCCCAATTGATTGAAGTACAGTCACAACAAACACATTTGATTAGTATCAATCATAAGAAACTCATTTGATAAAAATACAGTCGCACAAAATTCACTTGATTAAAATACATTCACACAATTGATTAATATTAATCACACAAAACTCATTTGATTGAAATATAGTCACACAAATCTCATTTGATTAATATCAATCATAGAAAACTCATTTGATTAAAAAACAGACACACAAAACTCATTTGATTGATATGAATTACACAAAACTCATTTGATTAAAATACAGTCACACAAAAATCATTTGATCAATATCAACCACACAAAACTCATTTGATTAAAATACAGTCACACAAAACTCATTTGACTAATATCAATAACGCAAACATCAATTCATTGAACTACAGTCACACAAAACTCATTTGATTAATAACAATCATACAAAACTCATTTGATTAAAATACAGTCACTCAAAATTTCTTGATTAATATCAATCACGCAAAACTTATTTGATTACAATAAAGTCACACAAAACTCATTTGATTAACATCAATCACACAAACCTCATTTGATTGAACTACACTCACACAAAACTCATTTGATTAAAATACAGTCACACAAAACTCATTTGATTAATATCAATCTCACAAAACTCGTTTCATTAAAATATAGTCACACAAAACTCATTTCATTAATATCAATAACACAAACCTCAATTGATTGAACTATACTCACACAAAATTCATTTGATTAATATCAATCATACGAAACTCATTTGATTAAAATACTGTCACACAAAACTCATTTGATTGAAATACAGTCACAAAAAACTCATTTGATTCAAATAGTAACACAAAACTAATTTGATTAATGTAAATCTCACAAAACTCATTTGATTAAAATATGGTCACAAAAAACTCATTTCATTGATATCGATCACACAAATCTCAATTGATTGAAGGACACTCACAACAAACACAGTTGATTACTATCAATCATAAGAAACTCATTTGATTAAAATACAGTCGCACAAAATTCACTTGATTAAAATACATTCACACAGTTGATTAATATCAAAAACACAAAACTCATTTGATTGAAATATAGTCACACAAACCTCATTTGATTAATATCAATCATAGAAAACTCATTTGATTAAAAAACAGACACACAAAACTCATTTGATTGATATCAATTACACAAAACTCATTTGATTAAAATACAGTCACAAAAAATCATTTGATCAATATCAACCACACAAAACTCATTTGATTAAAATACAGTCACACAAAACTCATTTGACTAATATCAATAACACAAACCTCAATTCATTGAACTACAGTCACACAAAACTCATTTGATTAATAACAATCATACAAAACTCATTTGATTAAAATACAGTCACACAAAATTTACTTGATTAATATCAATCACGCATAACTTATTTGATTACAATAAAGTCACACAAAGCTCATTTGATTAATATCAATCACACAAACCTCATTTGATTGAACTACACTCACACAAACCTCATTTGATTGAACTACACTCACACAAAACTCATTTGATTAAAATACAGTCACACAAAACTCATTTAATTAATATCAATCACACAAACCTCAATTCATTGAACTACAGTCACATAAAACTCATTTGATTAATATCAATCACACAAAACTTATTTGATTAAGATAGTTACACAAAACTCAATTTATTAATATCAATCACACAAACCTCAATTGATTGAACTATACTCAAACAAAATTCATTTGATTAATATCAATCATACGAAACTCATTTGATTAGAATACTGTCACAAAAAACTCATTTGATTGAAATAGTCACAAAAAACTCATTTGATTAAAATAGTAACACAAAACTAATTTGATTAATATAAATCTCACAAAACTCATTTGATTAGAATATGGTCACAAAAAACTCATTTCATTGATATCGATCACACAAATCTCAACTGATTGAAGTACACTCACAACAAACACAGTTGATTACTATCAATCATAAGAAACTCATTTGATTAAAATACAGTCGCACAAAATTCACTTGATTAGAATACATTCACACAATTGATTAATATCAATCACACAAAACTCATTTGATTGAAATATAGTCACACAAACCTCATTTGATTAATATCAATCATAGAAAACTCATTTGATTAAAAAAAGACACACAAAACTCATTTGATTGATATCAATCACACAAAACTCATTTGATTAAAATAAAGTCACAAAAACTCATTTGATTAATATCAATCACACAAAACTCATTTGATTAAAATACAGTCACACAAACATCATTTTATTAAAATACAGTCACACAAACCTCATTTGACTAATATCAATCACACGAAACACTCATCTGATTAAAATACAGTCACACAAAACTCATTTGACTAATATCACAGAAAACTCATTTGATTAAAATACAGTCACACAAAACTCATTTGATTAAAATAGTCACACAAAAGTCATTTGATTAATATCAATCTTACAAAACTCGTTTCATTAAAATATAGTCACACAAAACTCATTTCATTAGTATCAATGAAACAAACCTCAATTGATTGAACTATAGTCACACAAAACTCATTTGATTAAAATACAGTCGCACAAAACTCATTTGATTAAAACACATTCACACAATTGATTAATATCAATCACACAAAACTCATTTGATTGAAATATAGTCACACAAACCTCATTTGATTAATATCAATCATAGAAAACTCATTTCATTAAAAGACAGTAACACAAAACTCATTTGATTAATATCAACCACAAAAAACTCATTTGATTAAAATAGTCACACAAAAATCATTCGATTAATATCAACCACACAAAACTCATTTGATTAAAATACAGTCACTCAAAACTCATTTGATTAATATCAATCACACAAACCTCAATTCATTGAACAACAGTCACACAAAACTCATTTGATTAATATCAATCACACAAAACTTATTTGATTAAGATACAGTGACACAAAACTAATTTGATTAATATCAACCACACAAAATTTATTTGATTAAAATATAGTCACACAAAACTCATTTAATAATCAATCAAAAAAATTCATTATATTGAAATACAGTCACACAACTCATTTGATTAATATCAATTACACATATCTCATTTTATCAAAATACAGTCACACAAAACTCATATGATTAATATCAATCACACAAACCTCATTTGATTAAAATATAGTCAGACAAACTTCATTTGATTAATATCAATCACACAAAACTCTTTTCATTAAAAAACAGTAACACAAAACTCATTTAATTAATATCAAACACACAAAACTCATTTCATTGAACTACACTCCCACAAAACTCATTTGATTAATGTCAATCACACAAAACTCATTTGATTAGAATACAGTCACACAAAACTCATTTGATTGAAATACAGTCACAAAAAACTCATTTGATTAAAATAGCAACACAAAACTCATTTGATTAATATCAATCTCACAAAACTCATTTGATTAAAATATGGTCACAGAAAACTCATTTCATTAATATCGATCACACAAACCCCAATTGATTGAAGTACAGTCACAACAAACACATTTGATTAGTATCAATCATAAGAAACTCATTTGATAAAAATACAGTCGCACAAAATTCACTTGATTAAAATACATTCACACAATTGATTAATATCAATCACACAAAACTCATTTGATTGAAATATAGTCACACAAATCTCATTTGATTAATATCAATCATAGAAAACTCAGTTGATTAAAAAACAGACACACAAAACTCATTTGATTGATATGAATTTCACAAAACTCATTTGATTAAAATACAGTCACACAAAAATCATTTGATCAATATCAACCACACAAAACTCATTTGATTAAAATAGTCACACAAACATCATTTGATTAAAATACAGTCACACAAACCTCATTTGACTAATATCAATCACACGAAACACTCATCTGATTAAAATACAGTCACAAAAAACTCATTTGACTAATATCACAGAAAACTCATTTGATTAAAATACAGTCACACAAAACTCATTTGATTAAAATACAGTCACACAAAAGTCATTTGATTAATATCAATCTTACAAAACTCATTTCATTAAAATATAGTCACACAAAACTCATTTCATTAATATCAATGAAACAAACCTCAATTGATTGAACTATAGTCACACAAAACTCATTTGATTAAAATACAGTCGCACAAAACTCATTTGATTAAAACACATTCACACAATTGATTAATATCAATCACACAAAACTCATTTGATTGAAATATAGTCACACAAACCTCATTTGATTAATATCAATCATAGAAAACTCATTTCATTAAAAGACAGTAACACAAAACTCATTTGATTAATATCAACCACAAAAAACTCATTTGATTAAAATAGTCACACAAAAATCATTCAATTAATATCAACCACACAAAACTCATTTGATTAAAATACAGTCACACAAAACTCATTTGATTAATATCAATCACACAAACCTCAATTCATTGAACTACAGTCACACAAAACTCATTTGATTAATATCAATCACACAAAACTTATTTGATTAAGATACAGTGACACAAAACTAATTTGATTAATATCAACCACACAAAACTTATTTGATTAAAATATAGTCACACAAAACTCATTTAATTATCAATCAAAAAAATTCATTATATTGAAATACAGTCACACAACTCATTTGATTAATATCAATTACACATATCTCATTTTATCAAAATGCAGTCACACAAAACTCATATGATTAATATTAATCACACAAACCTCATTTGATTAAAATATAGTCAAACAAACTTCATTTGATTAATATCAATCACACAAAACTCTTTTCATTAAAAAAGTAACACTAAACTCATTTAATTAATATCAATCACACAAAACTCATTTCATTGAACTACACTCCCACAAAACTCATTTGATTAAGGTCAATCACACAAAACTCATTTGATTAGAATACAGTCACACAAAACTCATTTGATTGAAATACAGTCACACAAAAATCATTTGATCAATATCAACCACACAAAACTCATTTGATTAAAATAGTAACACAAAACTCATTTGATTAATATCAATCTCACAAAACTCATTTGATTAAAATATGGTCACAGAAAACTCATTTCATTAATATCGATCACACAAACCCCAATTGATTGAAGTACAGTCACAACAAACACATTTGATTAGTATCAATCATAAGAAACTCATTTGATAAAAATACAGTCGCACAAAATTCACTTGATTAAAATACATTCACACAATTGATTAATATCAATCACACAAAACTCATTTGATTGAAATATAGTCACACAAATCTCATTTGATTAATATCAATCATAGAAAACTCATTTGATTAAAAAACAGACACACAAAACTCATTTGATTGATATGAATTACACAAAACTCATTTGATTAAAATACAGTCACACAAAAATCATTTGATCAATATCAACCACACAAAACTCATTTGATTAAAAGAGTCACACAAAACTCATTTGACTAATATCAATAACACAAACATCAATTCATTGAACTACAGTCACACAAAACTCATTTGATTAATAACAATCATACAAAACTCATTTGATTAAAATACAGTCACACAAAACTCCTATGATTAAAATACAGTCACACAAAACTAATTTGATTAAAAAACATTCACACAAAACTTATTTGACTAATATCAATCACAAAACACATTGATTTAAAATACAGTCACAAAAACTCATTTGATTAATATCAATCACACAAAACTCATTTCATGAAAATACAGTCACACAAACCTCATTTCACTAATATCAATCACACGAAAGTCATTTGATTAAAATACAGTCACACAAAACTCATTTTATTAATATCAATCACACAAAACTCATTTAATTGAAATACAGTCACACAAAGCTTATTTGATTAATATCAATCGCACAAAACTTATTTGATTAAAATAGTCACAAAAATCTCATTTCATTAAAATACAGTCACACAAAACTCATTTGTTTAATATCAATCGCAAAAAACTTATTTGATTAGAATCCAGTCACAAAAAACTCATTTGATTAAAATACAGTCACACAAATCTCATTTGAATAATATCAATCGCACAAACCTCATTTGATTAATACAGTCACACAAAACTCATTTGATTAATATCAATCACACAAAACTCATTTGATTAATATCAATCACACAAAACTCATTTGCTTAAAGTACAGCCACACAAAACTCATTTGATCAATATACATCACACAAAAATAATTTGATTAAAATAGTTTCATAAAACTCATTTGATTAATACCAATCTCACAAAACTCATTTGCTTAAGATACAATCACACGAAACTCATTTCATTAATATCAGTCACAGAAACTCAATTGATTGAACTACAGTCACACAAACCTCATTTGATTGATATCAATCATACCAAAATCATTTGATTAAAATACTGTCACACAAAACTCATTTGAATAAAAGACATTCACACAAAACTCATTTGAATAAAATACATTAACACAAAACTTATATGATTAATATCAATCAAAAAAAATTCGTTTGAAATATAGTCACACAAACCTCATTTGATTAATATCAATCACAAAAAACTCATTTGATTAAAAGACAATAATACAAAACTCTTTTGATTAATATCAATCACAAAAAACTCATTTGATTAAAATAGTCACACAAAATTTACTTGATTAATATCAATCACGCAAAACTTATTTGATTACAATAAAGTCACACAAAACTCATTTCATTAATATCAATCACACAAACCTCATTTGATTGAACTACACTCACACAAAACTCATTTGATTAATATCAATCACACAAAACTCATTTGATTACAATACAGTCACACAAAACTCGTTTGATTAAAATACACTCACACAAAATTCATTTGATTAATATCAATCTTACAAAACTCGTTTCATTAAAATATAGTCACCCAAAACTCATTTCATTAATATCAATCACACAAACCTCAATTGATTGAACTATACTCACACAAAACTCATTTGATTAATATCAATCATACGAAACTCATTTGATTAAAATACTGTCACACAAAACTCATCTGATTAGAATACAGTCGCACAAAACTCATTTTATTAAAATACATTCACACAACTGATTAATATCAATCACACAAAACTCATTTGATTGAAATATAGTCACACAAACCTCATTTGATTAATATCAATCATAGAAAACTCATTTGATTAAAAGACAGTCACACAAAACTCATTAGATTAATATCAATCACACAAAACTGATTTTATTAAAATAGTCACACAAAAATCATTCGATTAATATCAACCACGCAAAACTCATTTGATTAAAATACAGTCACACAAAACTCATTTGATTAACATCAATCACACAAACCTCAATTCATTGAACTACAGTCACACAAAACTCATTTGATTAATATCAATCACACAAAACTTATTTGATTAAGATACAGTGACACAAAACTTATTTGATTAATATAAACCAGAAAAAACTTATTTGATTAAAATATAGTCACACAAAACTCATTTGATTATTATCAATCACACAAAACTCATTTGATTAAAATAGAGTCACACAGAACTCATTTGATTAACATCAATTACACAAATCTCATTTTATTATAATACAGTCCCACAAAAACTCATATGATTAATATAAATCACACAAATCTCATTTGATTAAAATATAGTCACACAAACTTCATTTGATTAATATCAATCACACAAAACTCATTTGATTAATATCAATCACACAAAACTCATTTCATCAAAATACAGTCACACAAAAATCATTTGATCAATATCAACCTAACAAAACTCATTTGATTAAAATACAGTTACACAAAACTCATTTGACTAATATCAATCACGAAAACCTCAATTAATTGAACTACAGTCACACAAAACTCATTTGATTAATATCAATCATACAAAACTATTTTGATTAGAATATTCACACATAACTCATATCATAACTCACTTGGGAAGTGAGTCAGTTGTTGTTCGCTGATGATACAGCGCTGGTGGCTGATTCATGTGAGAAACTGCAGAAGCTGGTGACTGAGTTTGGTAAAGTGTGTGGAAGAAGAAAGTTAAGAGTAAATGTGAATAAGAGCAAGGTTATTAGGTACAGTAGGGTTGAGGGTCAAGTCAATTGGGAGGTGAGTTTGAATGGAGAAAAACTGGAGGAAGTGAAGTGTTTTAGATATCTGGGAGTGGATCTGGCAGCGGATGGAACCATGGAAGCGGAAGTGGATCATAGGGTGGGGGAGGGGGCGAAAATTCTGGGGGCCTTGAAGAATGTGTGGAAGTCGAGAACATTATCTCGGAAAGCAAAAATGGGTATGTTTTAAGGAATAGTGGTTCCAACAATGTTGTATGGTTGCGAGGCGTGGGCTATGGATAGAGTTGTGCGCAGGAGGATGGATGTGCTGGAAATGAGATGTTTGAGGACAATGTTTGGTGTGAGGTGGTTTGATCGAGTGAGTAACGTAAGGGTAAGAGAGATGTGTGGAAATAAAAAGAGCGTGGTTGAGAGAGCAGAAGAGGGTGTTTTGAAGTGGTTTGGGCACATGGAGAGGATGAGTGAGGAAAGATTGACCAAGAGGATATATGTGTCGGAGGTGGAGGGAACAAGGAGAAGAGGGAGACCAAATTGGAGGTGGAAAGATGGAGTGAAAAAGATTTTGTGTGATCGGGGCCTGAACATGCAGGAGGGTGAAAGGAGGGCAAGGAATAGAGTGAATTGGAGCGATGTGGTATACCGGGTTGACGTGCTGTCAGTGGATTGAATCAAGGCATGTGAAGCGTCTGGGGTAAGCCATGGAAAGCTGTGTAGGTATGTATATTTGCGTGTGTGGACGTATGTTTCCTTGCGCTACCTCGCAAACGCGGGAGACAGCGACAAAGTATAAAAAAAAAACTCATATCATTAAAATACAGTCACACAAAACTGATTTGATTAAAAAACATTCACACAAAATTTATTTGACTAATATCAATCACAAAACACATTTGATTAAAATAGTCACAAAAATTCATTTGATTAATATCAATTATACAAAACTCATTTGATTAAAATACAGTCACACAAACCTCATTTGACTAATATCAATCACACGAAACACTCATCTGATTAAAATACAGTCACGCAAAACTCATTTGACTAATATCACAGAAAACTCATTTGATTAAAATACAGTCACACAAAACTCATTTGATTGAAATACAGTCACACAAAACCCATTTGACCAATATCAATCACAAAAACCTCAATTAATTGAACTACAGTCATAAAAAAACTCATTTGAATAATATCAATCATACAAAACTCATTTGATTAAAATACATTCACACAAAACTCATATGATTGAAATACAGTCACACAAACTCATTTGATTAAAAAACATTCAAACAAAACTTATTTGACTAATATCAATCACACAAAACTCGTTTGATTGAAATATAGTCACACAAACCTAATTTGATTAATATCAATCACAAAAAAACTCATTTGATTAAAAGACAGTCACAAAAAACTCATTTGATTAATATAATCACACAAAACTCATTTCAGTAAAATCCAGTCACACAAAACTCATTTGATTAATATCACTGTAAACTCATTTGATTAGAATAGTCACACAAAATTCATTTGATTAAAATCGTCACACAAAACTCATTTGATTAGAATACAGTCACACAAAACGCATTTGATTAATATCAGACAAAACTCATTTCATTAAAATCCAGTCACACAAAACTCATTTGATTAATATTACTGTAAACTCATTTGATTAAAATAGTCACACAAAATTCATTTGATTAATATCGTCACACAAAACTTATTTGATTAAAATAGTCACAAAAAACTCATTTGATTAATATCAATCACACAAAACTCATTTGATTAAAATATAGTCACACAAAACTCATTTGATTAATATCAATCACACAAATCTCATTTGATTAAAATACAGTCACAAAAACCTCATTTGAATAATATCAATCACACAAAACTCATTTGAATAAAATGCAGTCACACAAAACTCATTTGATTAATATCATAGAAAACTCATTTGATTAAAGTACAGTCACACAAAACTTATTGATTAAAATAGTCACACAAAATTCATTTGATTAATATCAATCAAATAAAACTCATTCATTAAAATACAGTCACATAAAACTTATTTGATTAATATCAAACGCACAAAAATTATATGATTAAAATACAGTCACATAAAACTCATTTCATTAAAATATAGTCACACAAAACTCATTTGATTAATATCAATCACACAAAACTAATTTGATTAAGATACAGTCACACAAAACTCATTTGATTGATATCAATCGCACAAAACTTATTTGATTAAAATCCAATCACACAAAACTCATTTCATTAAAATACAGTCACACAAAACTCATTTGATTAATATCAATCGCACAAAACTAATTTGATTAATATCAATCACACAAAACTCATTTGATTCAAGTACAGTCACACAAAACTCATTTCATTGATATCAATCGCAAAAAACTCATTTTCTTAAGATACAGTCACACAAAACTCATTTCATTAATATCAATCACACAAAACTCAATTGATTGAACTACAGTCACACAAACCTCATTTGATTGATATCAATCATACGAAACTCATTCACACAAAACTCATTTGATTAAAATAGTCACACAAAACTCATTTGATT
Source organism: Panulirus ornatus (assembly GCF_036320965.1). Classification (NCBI taxonomy): domain Eukaryota; kingdom Metazoa; phylum Arthropoda; class Malacostraca; order Decapoda; family Palinuridae; genus Panulirus; species Panulirus ornatus. The sequence continues at coordinate 9,749,778 of NC_092285.1, forward strand.
AAGATACATTCACACAAAACTTATTTGATTAATATCAATCACACAATACTCGTTTGTTTGAAATATAGTCACACAAACCTCATTTGATTAATATCAATCATAAAAAACTCATTTGATTAAAAGACAGTCACACAAAACTCATTTCATTAATATCAATCAAACAAACCTCATTTGATTAGAATAGTCACACAAAACTCATTTGATATCAACCACAAAAAACTCATTTGATTAATATCAACCACACAAAACTCATTTTATTAAAATATAGTCACACAAAACTCATTTGATTAAAATAGTCACACAAAACTCATTTGAATAAAATACAATCACACAAAACTCATTTGATTAATATCAATCACACAAAACTAATTTGGTTAAAATACAGTCAAACAAAGCTCATTTCATTAATATCAATCGCACAGAACTCATTTGATTAAAATCCAGTCACACAAAACTCATTTGATTAATACCACAGAAAACACATTTGATTCAAATAGTCACACAAAACCCATTTGGTTAAAATACAGTTACACAAAACTCATTTGATTAAAATACAGTCACAAAAACTACTTTGATTAATATCAATCACAAAAAACTCATTTGACTAAAATAGTCACACAAAAATTACTTGATTAATATCAATCACACAAAACTTATATGATTAAAACAAAGTCACACAAAACTCATTTGATAACTATCAATCACAAAAAACTCATTTCATTGAACTACACTAACACAAAACTCATTTCATTAATATCAATCACACAAAACTCATTTGATTAAAATACAGTCACACAAAACTCATTTGATTAAAATACAGTCACACAAAAAATTTTTGATTAAAATAAAGTCACACAAAACTCTTTTGATTAAAATACAGTCACACAAAACTCATTTCATTAAAATACAGTCACACAAAACTCATATGATCAATCTCAAAAAAACTCATTTCATTAAAATATACTCACACAAAACTCATTTCATTAATATCAATCACACAAACCTCAAGTGATTCAACTATAGTCATACAAAACTCATTTGATTATAATCAATCATACGAAACTCATTTGATTAAAATACTGTCATAAAAAGCTCATTTGAGTAAAATATAGTCGCACAAAACTCAATTGATTAAAATATTTCACACATTTGATTAATATCATTCACACAAAACTCATTTGATTGAAATATTGTCACACAAACCTCATTTGATTAATATCAATCATAGAAAACTCATTTGATTAAGACAGTCACACAAAACTCATTTGATTAATATCAATCGCACAAAACTCATTTGATTAAAATACAGTCACATAAAAATCGTTTGATTAATATCAACCACACAAAATTCATTAAACTAGTCACACAAAACTCATTTGATTAATATCAATCACACAAACCTCAATTCATTGAACTAGAGTAAAAACAAAAACTCATTTGATAAATAACAGTCACACAAAACTTATTTCATTAAGATAGTCACACAAAACTCATTTGATTAATATCAGCCACACAAAACTTATTTGATTAAAATGTAGTCACACAAAACTCCTTTGATTATTACCAATCACACAAAACTCATTTGATTAAAATACAGTCACACAGAACTCATTTGATTAATATCAATTACACAAATCTCATTTCATTAAAATACAGTCAAACAAAACTCATATGATCAATATCAATCACATAAACCTCATTTGATTAAGATATAGTCACACAAACTTCATTTGATTAATATCAATCACACAAAAATCTGATTAAAAAACAGTCACACAAAACTCATTTCATTAGTATCAATCACACAAAACTCATTTGATTGAACTACACTCACACATAACTCATTTGATTAATATAAATCACACAAAACTCATTTGATTAAAATAGTCACACAAAACTCATTTGATAATATCAACCACAAAAAACTCATTTGATTAATATCAACCACACAAAACTCATTTTATTAAAATATAGTCACACAAAACTCATTTGATTAAAATACAGTCACACAAAACTCATTTGAATAAAATACAATCACACAAAACTCATTTGATTAACATCAATCACACAAAACTAATTTGGTTAAAATACAGTCAAACAAAGCTCATTTCATTAATATCAATCGCACAGAACTCATTTGATTAAAATCCAGTCACACAAAACTCATTTGATTAATACCACAGAAAACACATTTGATTCAAATAGTCACACAAAACCCATTTGGTTAAAATACAGTTACACAAAACTCATTTGATTAAAATACAGTCACAAAAACTACTTTGATTAATATCAATCACAAAAAACTCATTTGACTAAAATAGTCACACAAAAATTACTTGATTAATATCAATCACACAAAACTTATATGATTGAAACAAAGTCACAAAAAACTCAGTTGATTAATATCAATCACAAAAAACTCATTTCATTGAACTACACTAACACAAAACTCATTTCATTAATATCAATCACACAAAACTCATTTGATTAAAATAGTCACACAAAACTCATTTGATTAAAATAGTCATAAAAATTTTTTGATTAAAATAGTCACACAAAACTCTTTTGATTAAAATACAGTCACACAAAACTCGTTTCATTAAAATACAGTCACACAAAACTCATTTGATCAATCTCAAAAAAACTCATTTCATTAAAATATACTCACACAAAACTCATTTCATTAATATCAATCACACAAACCTCAAGTGATTCAACTATAGTCATACAAAACTCATTTGATTATAATCAATCATACGAAACTCATTTGATTAAAATACTGTCATAAAAAGCTCATTTGATTAAAATATAGTCGCACAAAACTCGATTAAAATATTTCACACATTTGATTAATATCATTCACACAAAACTCATTTGATTGAAATATTGTCACACAAACCTCATTTGATCAATATCAATCATAGAAAACTCATTTGATTAAGACAGTCACACAAAACTCATTTGATTAATATCAATCGCACAAAACTCATTTGATTAAAATACAGTCACATAAAAATCGTTTGATTAATATCAACCACACAAAATTCATTAAAATAGTCATACAAAACTCATTTGATTAATATCAATCACACAAACCTCAATTCATTGAACTACAGTAAAAACAAAAACTCATTTGATAAATAACAGTCACACAAAACTTATTTCATTAAGATACAGCCACACAAAACTTATTTGATTAAAATGTAGTCACACAAAACTCCTTTGATTATTACCAATCACACAAAACTCATTTGATTAAAATACAGTCACACAGAACTCATTTGATTAATATCAATTACACAAATCTCATTTCATTAAAATACATTCACACAAAACTCATATGATCAATATCAATCACATAAACCTCATTTGATTAAGATATAGTCACACAAACTTCATTTGATTAATATCAATCACACAAAAATCTGATTAAAAAACAGTCACACAAAACTCATTTCATTAATATCAATCACACAAAACTCATTTGATTGAACTACACTCACACATAACTCATTTCATTAATATAAATCACACAAAACTCATATGATTAAAATAGTCACACAAAACTCATTTGCTTAAAATACAGTCATACAAAACTCAATTGATTAAAATAGTCACACAAAACTCGTTTGATTAATATCAATCTCACAAAACTCATTTGATTAAAATATGGTCTAACAAAACTCATTTCATTAATATCAATCACACAAACCTCAGTTGATTGAACTACAGTCACACAAAACTCATTTGATTAATATCAATCATTCGAAACTCATTTGATTAAAATACTGTCACACAAAACTCATTTGATTAAAATACAGTCGCACAAAAGTCATTTGATTAAAATGCATTCACACAATTGATTGATATCAACTCTGTTCTCAACGCTACCTCTCTAATGCGGGAAATGGCGAATAGTATGAAAGAAAGAAAGAAAAACTCATTTGATTAAAATAGTCACAAAAACTCATTTGACTGGTATCAATCACAAAAACCTCATTTGACTAATATCAATCACACGAACCTCATCTGATTAAATTAGTCACACAAAACTCATTTAATTAAAATAGTCACACAAAACTCATTTGATTAGTATCAATCACACAAAACTCATTTAATTAAAATACACTCACACAAAACTTATTTGATTAATATCAATAGCAAAAAATTTATTTGATTAAAATGGTCACACAAAACTCATTTGATTAATATCAATCACACAAAACTAATATGATTGAACTACACTCACACCAAACTCATTCGATTAATATCAATCACACAAAACTCATTTAATTAGAATACAGTCACGCAAAACCCATTTGAATAATATCAATCGCACAAAACTCATTTCATGAAAATACAGTCAAACAAAACTCATTTGATTAATATCCATCACACAAAATTCATTTGATTAAAGTACAGTCACACAAAACTCATATGATTAATATCAATCACACAAAACTCATTTCATTAAATTACAGTCACAGAAACTCATTTCATTAACATCAATCACACAAATCTCAATTCATTGAACTACAGTCACACAAAAGTCATTTGACTAATATCAATTATACAAAACTCATTTGATTAAAATACAGTCAATCAAAATTCATTTGATTAGAATACAGTCACACAGAACTCATTTGATTAAAATACATTCACACAAAACTTATTTGATTTATATCAATCACACAAAACTCATTTGATTAAAATACAGTCACACAAAACTCATATGATTAATATCGATCACACAAAACTCATTTAATTAAAATACAGTCACAAAAACCTCATTTGACTAATATCAATCACACCAAACTCATTTCAATAAAATAGTCACACAAAACTCATTTGATTATTATCACAGAAACTCATTTGATTAAATTACAGTCACACAAAACTTATTTGATTAAAATACAGTCCCTCAAATTCATTTGATTAATATCAATCACAAAAAACTCATTAACTAAAATACAGTCACACAAAAACTTATTTGATTAATATCAATCACAAAAAACTCATTTGATTAAAAGACAGTCAGACAAAACTCATTTCATTAATATCAATCACACAAAACTGATTTCATTAAAATACAGTCACAAAAAACTCATTTGATTAACATCAATCACACAAATCTCAATTCACTGAACTACAGTCTTACAAAACTCATTTGACTAATATCAATTATACAAAACTCATTTGATTAAAATACAAACAAAATTCATTTGATTAAAATACAATCACACAAAACTCATTTGATTACAATACATTCACACAAAACTTATTTGATTTATATCAATCACCCAAAACTCATTTGATTAAAATACAGTCACACAAAACTCATTTGATTAAAATCGATCACACAAAACTCATTTGATTAAAATAAATTCACACAATTGATTAATATCCATCACACAAACTCATTTGACTGAAATATAGTCACACAAACCTCATTTGATTAATATCAATCATAGAAAACTCATTTGATTAAAAGACAGTCACACAAAACTCATTTGATTAATATCAATCACACAAAACTCATTTGATTAAAATACAGTCTCACAAAAATCAGTCGATTGATATCAACCACACAAAACTCATTTGATTAAAATACAGTCACACAAAACTCATTTGATTAATATCAATCACAAAAACCTCAATTCATTGAACTACAGTCACACAAAACTCATTTGATTAATATCAGTCACACAAATCTTATTTGATTAAGATAGTGACACAAAACTCATTTGATTAATTTCAACCAGACAAAACTTATTTGATTACCATATAGTCATACAAAACTCATTTAATTGATATCACACAAAACTCATTTGATTAAAATACAGTCACACAGAACTCATTTGATTAATATCAATTACACAACTCTCATTTTATTAAAATATAGTCCCACAAAACTAATATGATTAATATCAATCACACAAACCTCAATTAATTGAACTACAGTCACACAAAACTCATTTGATTAATATCATTCATACAAAACTAATTTGATTAAAATACAGTCACACAAAACTCATATGATTAACATAGTCACACATAACTCATTTGATTAAAAAAACATTCACACAAAACTTATTTGACTAATATCCAGCGGGAGGCTGGAAATCCTCCCCTCTCACTTTTTTTTTTTTTTTTTAATTTTCCAAAAGAGGGAACAGAGAAGGGGCCCAGGTGGGGATATTCCCTCAAGGGCCCAGTCCTCTGTTCTCAACGCTACCTCTCTAATGCGGGAAATGGCGAATAGTATGAAAGAAAGAAAGAAAAACTCATTTGATTAAAATAGTCACAAAAACTCATTTGACTGGTATCAATCACAAAAACCTCATTTGACTAATATCAATCACACGAACCTCATCTGATTAAATTAGTCACACAAAACTCATTTAATTAAAATAGTCACACAAAACTCATTTGATTAGTATCAATCACACAAAACTCATTTAATTAAAATACACTCACACAAAACTTATTTGATTAATATCAATAGCAAAAAATTTATTTGATTAAAATGGTCACACAAAACTCATTTGATTAATATCAATCACACAAAACTAATATGATTGAACTACACTCACACCAAACTCATTCGATTAATATCAATCACACAAAACTCATTTAATTAGAATACAGTCACGCAAAACCCATTTGAATAATATCAATCGCACAAAACTCATTTCATGAAAATACAGTCAAACAAAACTCATTTGATTAATATCCATCACACAAAATTCATTTGATTAAAGTACAGTCACACAAAACTCATATGATTAATATCAATCACACAAAACTCATTTCATTAAATTACAGTCACAGAAACTCATTTCATTAACATCAATCACACAAATCTCAATTCATTGAACTACAGTCACACAAAAGTCATTTGACTAATATCAATTATACAAAACTCATTTGATTAAAATACAGTCAATCAAAATTCATTTGATTAGAATACAGTCACACAGAACTCATTTGATTAAAATACATTCACACAAAACTTATTTGATTTATATCAATCACACAAAACTCATTTGATTAAAATACAGTCACACAAAACTCATATGATTAATATCGATCACACAAAACTCATTTAATTAAAATACAGTCACAAAAACCTCATTTGACTAATATCAATCACACCAAACTCATTTCAATAAAATAGTCACACAAAACTCATTTGATTATTATCACAGAAAACTCATTTGATTAAATTACAGTCACACAAAACTTATTTGATTAAAATACAGTCCCTCAAATTCATTTGATTAATATCAATCACAAAAAACTCATTAACTAAAATACAGTCACACAAAACTTATTTGATTAATATCAATCACAAAAAACTCATTTGATTAAAAGACAGTCAGACAAAACTCATTTCATTAATATCAATCACACAAAACTGATTTCATTAAAATACAGTCACAAAAAACTCATTTGATTAACATCAATCACACAAATCTCAATTCACTGAACTACAGTCTTACAAAACTCATTTGACTAATATCAATTATACAAAACTCATTTGATTAAAATACAAACAAAATTCATTTGATTAAAATACAATCACACAAAACTCATTTGATTACAATACATTCACACAAAACTTATTTGATTTATATCAATCACCCAAAACTCATTTGATTAAAATACAGTCACACAAAACTCATTTGATTAATATCGATCACACAAAACTCATTTGAGTAAAATACAGTCACAAAAACCGTATTTGACTAATATCAATAACACAAAACTCGTTTGAATAAAATACAGTCACACAAAACTCATTTGATTAATATCAATCGCACAAAACTTATTTGATTAAAATCCAGTCACACAAAAATCATTTCATTAAAATACAGTCACACAAAACTCATTTGAATAATAACAGTCGCACAAAACTCATTTGATTAATACAGTCACACAAATCTCATTTGATTAAAATCAATCACACAAAACTCATTTGATTAAAGTACAGTCACACAAAACTCATTTGATTAATATATATCACACAAAACTCATTTGATTAAAATACAGTCACACAAAACTGATTTGATTAATATCAGTCTCACAAAACTCATTTGCTTTAGATACAGTCAAACAAAACTCATTTCATTAATATCAATCACACAAAACTCAATTGATTGAACTACAGTAACACAAAGCTCATTTGATTAATATCAATCATACGAAACTCATTTGATTAAAATACTGTCACACAAAACTCATTTGATTAAAATACAGTCAAACAAAACTCATTTGATTAAAATACATTCACACAAAACTTATTTGATTAATATCAATCACACAAAACTCGTTTGATTGAAATATTGTCACACAAACCTCATTTGATTAATATCAATCACAAAAAACTCATTTGATTAAAAGACAGTCACACAAAACTCATTTGATTAATATCAATCACACAAAACTCATTGGATTGAAATACAGTTACACAAAACTCATCTGATTAATATCAACCACACAAAACTCATTTTATTAAAATATAGTCACACAAAATACATTTGATTAATATCAATCACAAAAAACTAATTTGATTAAAATACAGTCACACACAACTCATTTGATTAATATCAATCGAAAAAAGACTCATTTCATTAAAATCCAGTCACACAAAGCTCATTTGATTAATATCACTGTAAACTCAATTGATTAAAATAGTCACACAAATCTCAATTGATTAAAATCGTCACACAAAACTCATTTGATTAAAATACAGTCACACAAAACTCATTTGATTAATATCAATCACACAAAACTCATTTCATTAAAATACAGTCACACAAAACTCATTTGATTAATATCAATCGAAAAAAGACTCATTTCCTTAAAATCCAGTCACACAAAACTCATTTGATTAATATCACTGTAAACTCAATTGATTAAAATAGTCACACAAAACTCAATTGATTAAAATCGTCACAAAAAACTCATTTGATTAAAAGACAGTCACACAAAACTCATTTCATTAAAATGCAGTCACACAAAATTCATTTGATTAAAATCGTCACACAAAACTCATTTGATTAATATACAGTCACACAAAACTCATTTGATTAATATCAATCACACAACTCATTTGATTAAAATACAGTCACACAAATTTCATTTGATTGATATCAATCACACAAAACTCATTTGATTAAAATACAGTCACAAAAACCTCATTTCACTAATATCAATCACACAAAACACATTTGAATAAAATACAGTAACACAAAACTCATTTGATTAATATGATAGAAAACTCATTTGATTAAAGTATAGTAACACAAAACTTATTTAATTAAAATAGTCACACAAAATTCATTTGATTAATATCAATCACAAAAAACTCATTAAAATACAGTCACACAAAACTTACTTGATTAATATCAATCGCACAAAACTTATTTGATTAAAATACAGTGACAAAAAACTCATTTCATCAAAATATCACTCACAACAAACTAATTTGACTGAAATACAGTCACACAAAACTCATTTGATTAATATCAATCGCACAAAACTTATTTGATTAAAATCCAGTCACACAAAACTCATTTCATTAAAATACAGTCACGCAAAACTCATTTGATTAATATCAATCGCACAAAACTCATTTGATTAATACAGTCACACAAAACTCATTTGATTAATATCAATCACACAAAACTCACTTGATTCAATTATAGTCACACAAAACTCATTTGATTAATATATATCACACAAAACTCATTTGATTAAAATAGTCACACAAACTCATTTGATTAATATCAATCGCAAAAAACTCATTTTCTTAAGATAGTCACACAAAACTCATTTCATTAATATCAATCACACAAAACTCAATTGATTGAACTACAGTCACACAAAGCTTATTTGATTAATATCAATCATACGAAACTCATTTGATTAAAATACTGTCACACAAGACACATTTGATTAAAATACAGTCACACAAAACTCATTTGATTAAAATACATTCACACAAAACTTATTTGATTAATATCAATCACACAAAACTCGTATGATTGAAATATAGTCACACAAACTTCATTTGATTAATATCAATCACAAAAAACTCATTTGATTAAAAGACAGTCACACAAAACTCATTTCATTAATATCAATCACGCAAAACACATTTGATTAAAATACAGTCACACAAAACTCATTTGTTTAATATCAACCACACAAAATTCATTTCATTAAAATATAGTTACACAAAACTCATTTGATTAATATCAATCACAAAAAACTAATTTCATTAAAATAGTCACACAAAACCCATTTGATTAATATCAATCGCAAAAAACTCATTAAAATCCAGTCACACAAAACTCATTTGATTAATATCACTGTAAACTCATTTGATTAAATTACAGTCACACAAAATTCATTTGATTAAAATCGTCACACAAAACTCATTTTATTAATATACAGTCACACAAAACTCATTTGATTAATATCAATCACACAAAACTCATTTCATTAAAATAGTCACACAAAACTCATTTGATTGATATCAATCACACAAAACTCATTTGATTAAAATACAGTCACAAAAACCTCATTTGACTAATATCATTCAAACAAAACTCATTTGAATAAAATAGTCACACAAAACTCATTTGATTAATATCATAGAAAACTCATTTGATTAAAGTACAGTCACACGAAACTTATTTGATTAAAATACAGTAACACAAAATTCATTTGATTAATATCAATCACAAAAAACTCTAATTAAAATACAATCACACAAAACTTGATTAATATCAATCGCACAAAACTTATTTGATCAAAATAGTCACAAAAAACTCATTACATTAAAATACAGTCACACAAAACTCATTTGATTAATATCACTCACACAGAACTAATTTGACTAAAATAGTCACACAAAACTCATTTGATTAATATCAATCGCACAAAACTTATTTGATTAAGATAGTCACACAAAACTCATTTCATTAAAATACAGTCACACAAAACTCATTTGATTATTATCAATCAAACAAAACTCATTTCATTAAAATACAGTCACACAAACCTCATTTGATTAATATCAATCACAAAAAACTCTTTTCATTAAAAGACAGTCACACAAAACTCATTTGATTAATATCAACCACACAAAGCTCATTTTATTAAAATATAGTCACAAAAAAATCATTTGATTAATATCAACCACACAAAACTCAATTGATTGAAGTACAGTCACACAAAGCTCATTTGATTAATATCAATCATACGAAAATCATTTGACTAAAATACTGTCACACAGAACTCATTTGATTAAAATAGTCACACAAAACTCATTTGATTAAAATACAGTCAAACAAAACTCATTTGATTGATATCAATCACACAAAATTTATTTGATTAAAATACAGTCACAAAAACCTCATTTGACTAATATCAATCACACAAAACTCATTTGAATAAAATACAGTCACACAAAACTCATTTGATTAATATCATAGAAAACTCATTTGATTAAAGTACAGTTACACAAATATTATTTGATTAAAATACAGTCACACAAAACTTAATTCATTAATATCAATCGCACAAAACTCATTTGATTAAAATAGTCACAAAAAACTCTTTTCATTAAAATACAGTATCACAAAACTCGTTTGATTAATATCACTCACACAAAACTAATTTGACTAAAATACAGTCACACAAGACTTATTTGATTAAAATCAAGTCACACAACACTCATTTGATTAATCTCAATCGCACAAAACTCATTTGATTAATACAGTCACACAAAACTCATTTGATTAATATCAATCACACAAAACTCACTTGATTCAAGTACAGTCACACAAAACTCATTTGATTAATATATATCACACAAAACTCATTTGATTAAAATACAGTCACAAAAAATTCATTTGATAAATATCGGTCTCAAAAAACTCAATTTCTTAAGAAAGTCACACAAAACTCATTTCATTAATATCAATCACACAAAAATCAATTGATTGAACTACAGTCACACAGTCACACATAAGAAACCCATTTGATTAAAATACTGTCACACAAAACTCATCGGATTAAAATACAGTCACACAAAACTCATTTGATTAAAATAGTCAAACAAAACTCATTTGATTAAAATACATTCACACAAAACTTATTTGATTAATATCAATCACACAAAACTCTTTTGATTAAAATATAGTCACACAAACCTCATTTGATCACAAAAAACTCATTTCATTAAAGGACAGTCACACAAAACTCATTTCATTAATATTAATCACACAAAACTCCTTTCATTAAAATACAGTCACACAAAACTCATTTGATTAATATCAACCACACAAAACTCATTAACATATAGTCACACAAAACTCATCTGACTAATATCAAACACAAAAAAGTAATTTGATTAAAATACAGTCACACAAAACTAACTTGATTAATATCAATCGCAAAAGACTCATTTCATTAAAATCAAGTCACACAAAACTCATTTGATTAATATCACTGTCAACTCATTTGATTAGAATAGTCACAAAAAATTCATTTGATTAAAATCGTCACACAAAACTCATTTGATTAAAATAAATTCACACAAAACTCATTTGATTAATATCAATCACACAAAACTCATTTGATTAAAATACAGTCACACAAAACTCATTTGATTAATATCAATCACACAAAACTCATTTGATTAAAATATAGTCACAAAAACCTCATTTGACTAATATCAATCACACAAAACTCATTTGAATAAAATACAGTCAAACAAAACTCATTTGATTAATATAATAGAAAACTCATTTCATTAAAGTACAGTCACACAAAACTTATTTGATTAAAATACAGTCACACAAAATTCATTTGATTATTATCAATCACAAAAACTCATTAACTAAAATACAGTCACAAAACTTATTTGATTAACATCAATCGCACAAAACTTATTTGACTAAAATACAGTCACAAAAAACTCATTTCATTAAAATACAGTCACACAAAACTCATTTAATTAATATCAATCACACAAAATTAATTTGTGTAAAATACAGTCAAACAAAACTCATTCGATTAATATCAATCGCAAAAAACTTATTTGATTAAAATCCAGTCACACAAAACTCATTTCATTGAAATACAGTCACACAAAACTCATTTGATTAATATCAATCGCACAAAATTCATTTGATTAATACAGTCACACAAAACTCATTTCATTAATATCAATCACACAAAACTCATTTGATTAATATCAATCGCACAAAACTCATTTCATTAATATATATCACGCAAAACTCATTTGATTAAAATACAGTCACACAAAACTCATTTGATTCATATCAATCGCAAAAAAACTCATTTTCTTAAGATAGTCACAAAAAATTAATATCAATCACACGAAACTAATTTGACTAAAATACAGTCACACAAACTCATTTGATTAATATATATCACAAAAAACTCATTTGATATCAATCGCAAAAAACTCATTAAAATCCAGTCACACAAAACTCATTTGATTAATATCACTGTAAACTCATTTGATTAAAATACAGTCACACAAAATTCATTTGATTAAAATCGTCACACAAAACTCATTTTATTAATATACAGTCACACAAAACTCATTTGATTAATATCAATCACACAAAACTCATTTCATTAAAATAGTCACACAAAACTCATTTGATTGATATCAATCACACAAAACTCATTTGATTAAAATACAGTCACAAAAACCTCATTTGACTAATATCATTCAAACAAAACTCATTTGATTAATACAGTCACACAAAACTCATTTGATTAATATCAATCACACAAAACTCACTTGATTCAAGTACAGTCACACAAAACTCATTTGATTAATATATATCACACAAAACTCATTTGATTAAAATAGTCACAAAAAATTCATTTGATAAATATCGGTCTCAAAAAACTCAATTTCTTAAGAAAGTCACACAAAACTCATTTCATTAATATCAATCACACAAAAATCAATTGATTGAACTACAGTCACACAGTCACACATAAGAAACCCATTTGATTAAAATACTGTCACACAAAACTCATCGGATTAAAATACAGTCACACAAAACTCATTTGATTAAAATAGTCAAACAAAACTCATTTGATTAAAATACATTCACACAAAACTTATTTGATTAATATCAATCACACAAAACTCTTTTGATTAAAATATAGTCACACAAACCTCATTTGATCACAAAAAACTCATTTCATTAAAGGACAGTCACACAAAACTCATTTCATTAATATTAATCACACAAAACTCCTTTCATTAAAATACAGTCACACAAAACTCATTTGATTAATATCAACCACACAAAACTCATTAACATATAGTCACACAAAACTCATCTGACTAATATCAAACACAAAAAAGTAATTTGATTAAAATACAGTCACACAAAACTAACTTGATTAATATCAATCGCAAAAGACTCATTTCATTAAAATCAAGTCACACAAAACTCATTTGATTAATATCACTGTAAACTCATTTGATTAGAATAGTCACAAAAAATTCATTTGATTAAAATCGTCACACAAAACTCATTTGATTAAAATAAATTCACACAAAACTCATTTGATTAATATCAATCACACAAAACTCATTTGATTAAAATACAGTCACACAAAACTCATTTGATTAATATCAATCACACAAAACTCATTTGATTAAAATATAGTCACAAAAACCTCATTTGACTAATATCAATCACACAAAACTCATTTGAATAAAATACAGTCAAACAAAACTCATTTGATTAATATAATAGAAAACTCATTTCATTAAAGTACAGTCACACAAAACTTATTTGATTAAAATACAGTCACACAAAATTCATTTGATTATTATCAATCACAAAAACTCATTAACTAAAATACAGTCACAAAACTTATTTGATTAACATCAATCGCACAAAACTTATTTGACTAAAATACAGTCACAAAAAACTCATTTCATTAAAATACAGTCACACAAAACTCATTTAATTAATATCAATCACACAAAATTAATTTGTGTAAAATACAGTCAAACAAAACTCATTCGATTAATATCAATCGCAAAAAACTTATTTGATTAAAATCCAGTCACACAAAACTCATTTCATTGAAATACAGTCACACAAAACTCATTTGATTAATATCAATCGCACAAAATTCATTTGATTAATACAGTCACACAAAACTCATTTCATTAATATCAATCACACAAAACTCATTTGATTAATATCAATCGCACAAAACTCATTTCATTAATATATATCACGCAAAACTCATTTGATTAAAATACAGTCACACAAAACTCATTTGATTCATATCAATCGCAAAAAAACTCATTTTCTTAAGATAGTCACAAAAAATTAATATCAATCACACGAAACTAATTTGACTAAAATACAGTCACACAAACTCATTTGATTAATATATATCACAAAAAACTCATTTGATTAAAATACAGTCACACAAAACTCATTTGATTAATATAAATCGCAAAAAACTAATTTTCTTAAGATAGTCACACAAAACTCATTTCATTAAAATCAATCACACAAAATTCATTTCATTAAAATACAGTCACACAAAATTCATTTGCTTAATATCAACCACACAAAACTCATTTTATTAAAATATAGTCTCACAAAACTCATTTGATTAATATCAATCACAATGAACTAATTTTATTAAAATACAGTCACGCAAAACTCATTTGATTAATATATATCACACAAAACTCGTTTGATTAAAATACAGTCACACAAAACTCATTTGATTAATAGCAATCGCAAAAAATCATTTTCTTAAGATAGTCACACAAAACTCATTTCATTAATATCAATCACACAAAACTCATTTGATTAAAATACAGTCACAAAAACCTCATTTGAATAATATCAATCACTCAAAACTCATTTGAACAAAATACGGTCACACAAAACTCATTTGATTGATATCATAGAAAACTCATTTCATTAAAGTACAGTCACACAAAACTTATTTGATTAAAATACAGTCACACAAAATTCATTTGATTAATATCAATCACAAAAACTCATTAACTAAAATACAGTCACAAAACTTATTTGATTAATGTCAATCGGACAAAACTTATTTGACTAAAATACAGTCACAAAAAACTCATTTCATTAAAATACAGTCACACAAAACTCATTTGATTAATATCAATCACACAAAACTAATTTGGCTAAAATACAGTCACACAAAACTAATTCGATTAATATCAATCGCACAAAACTTATTAAAATCCAGTCACACACAACTCATTTCATTAAAATACAGTCACACAAAGCTCATTTGATTAATATCAATCATACGAAACTCATTTGATTAAATTACTGTCACACAAAACTCATTTGATTAAAATACAGTCACACAAAACTCATTTGATTAAAATACAGTCACACAAAACTCGTTTGAGTAAAATACATTCACACAAAACTTATTTCATTAATATCAATCACACAAAACTCCTTTCATTGAAATATAGTCACACATACCTCATTAGATTAATATCAATCACAAAAAAACTCATTTGATTAAAAGACAGTCACAAAACTCATTTGATTAATATCAATCACACAAAATTCATTTGATTAAAATAGTCACACAAACCTCATTTGATTAATATCAACCACACAAAACTCATTTTATCATAATGTAGTCACACAAAGCTCATTTGATTAATATCAATCACACAAAACTCATTTGATTAAAATACAGTCAAACAAAACTCATTTGAATAAAATACAATCACACAAAACTCATTTGATTAATATCAATCACACAAAACTAAATTGGTTAAAATACAGTCAAACAAAACTCATTTCATTAATATCAATCGCACAGAACTCATTTGATTAAAATCCAGTCACACAAAACTCATTTGATTAATACCACAGAAAACACATTTGATTCAAATAGTCACACAAAACCCATTTGGTTAAAATACAGTCACACAAAACTCATTTGATTAAAATAGTCACACAAAGATCAATTGATTAATATCAACCACACAAAATTCATTTGATTAAAATAGTCACACAAAACTCATTTGATTAATATCAATCACACAAAACTTATTTGATTAAAATACAGTCACACAAAACTCATTTCTTAAAATACAGTCATAAAAAAATCAATTGATTAAAATAGTCACACAAAACTCATTTGATTAATATCAATCTCACAAAACTCATTTGATTAAAATATGGTCTAACAAAACTCATTTCATTAATATCAATCTCACAAACCTCAATTGATTGAACTACAGTCACACAAAACTCATTTGATTAATATCAATCATTCGAAACTCATTTGATTAAAATACTGTCACACAACACTCATTTGATTAAAATACAGTCGCACAAAAGTCATTTGATTAAAATGCATTCACACAATTGATTAATATTAATCACACAAAACTCATTTGATTGAAATATAGTCACACAAACATCATTTGATTAATATCAATCATTGAAAACTCATTTGATTAAAAAAAAGACACACAAAACTCATTTGATTAATATCAATCACACAAAACTAATTTGATTAAAATAGTCACACAAAAATCATTTGATCTATGTCGACCAAACAAAACTCATTTCATTAAAATACAGTCACACAAAACTCACTTGACTAATATCAATCACACAAGCCTCAATTCATTGAACTATAGTCACACGAAACTCATTTGATTAATATCAATCATACAAAACTCATTTGATTAAAATACTTTCACACAAAACTTATTTGATTAATATCAATCACACAAAACTCATTTCATTAAAATACAGTCACATAAAACTCATTTGATTAATATCATTCACACAAAATTCATTTGATTAAAATACAGTCACACAAACCTCATTTGACTAATATCAATCACATGAAACTCATTTGATTAAAATAGTCACACACAATTCAGTTGATTAATATTAGAGAAAACTCATTTGATTAAAACACAGTCACACAAAACTCATTTGATTAAATTACACAAAACTCATTTCATTAACAACAATCACACAAAACTAATTTGATTAAAATACAGTCACAAAAAACTCATCTGATTAATATCAACCCCAAAACACTCATTTGTTTAGAATGCAGTCACAAAAAACTCATTTGATTAAAAAACAGTCACACAAAAGTCATTTGAATAATATCAATCGCACAAAACTCATCTGATTAAGATATTCTATCAAAAATCATTTGATTAATATCAATCACACAAAACTCATTTGATTAAAGTACAGTCACACAAAACTCATTTGATTAATATATATCACACAAAACTCATTTGATTAAAATACAGTCAGACAAAACTCATTTCATTAATATCAATCTCACAAAAATCATTTCCTTAAAGTACAGTCACACAAAACATATTTCATTGATATCAATCACAAAAAACTCAATTGATTGAACTACAGTCACAGAAAGTTCATTTGATTAATATCAATCATAAGAAACTCATTGGATTAAAATACTGTCACACAAAACTCATTTGATTAAAATAGTCACACAAAACTCATTTGATTAAAATAGTCACACAACTCATTTGATTAAAACACATTCACACAAAACTTATTTGATTATAATATAGTCACACAACACTCATTTCATTAATATCAATCACACAAGCCTCAATTGATTGAACCACAGTCACACAAAACTCATTTGATTAATATCAATCATACGAAACTCATTTGATTAAAATACTGTCACACAAAATTCATTTGCTTGAAATACAGTCGCACAAAACATATTTCCTTAAAATACATTCACACAATTGATTAATATCAATCACACAAACCTCATTTGATTGAAATACACAAACACAAACCTCACACAACATTCACACAAACCTCATTTGATTAATATCAATCATAGAAAACTCGTTTGATTAAAAGACAGTGACACAAAACTCATTTGATTAATATTAATCACACAAAACTTATTTCATTAAAATAGTCACACAAAAATCATTTGATTAATATCAACCACACAAAACTCATTTCATTAAAATACAGTCACAAAAAACTCATTTGATTAAAATCAATCACAAAAAACTCAGTTGATTAAGATACAGTCATACAAAACTCATTTGATTAATATCAACCACACAAAACTTATTTCATTAAAATATAGTCACACAAAATTCATTTGATTATTATCAATTACACAAAACTCATTTTATTAAAATACAGTCACACAGGACTCATTTGATTATTATCAATTACACAAATCTCATTTTATTAAAATACAGTCAAAAAAACTCATATGATTAATATCAATCACACAAACCTCATTTGATTAGAATATAGTCACACAAAAATTATTTAATTCATATCAATCAAAAAAAACTAATTTGAATAAAATACAGTCACACAAAACTAATTTGATTAATATCAATTGCGCAAAACTCATTTGATTAAAATCCAGTCACAAAAAACTCATTTGATTAATATCACAAAAAACTCATTTGATTAAAATACAGTTACACAAAACTCATTTGATTAAAATACAGTTACACAAAACTCATTTGATTAAAATACAGTTACACAAAACTCATTTGATTAAAATACAGTTACACAAAACTCATTTGATTATCATTCACACAGAACTCATTTCATTAAAATAGTTACAAAAAACTCATTTGATTAATATCAATGGCACAAAACTCATTTGATTAAAATACAGTCAAACAAAAGTTATTTGATTAATATCAATTACACAATTCTCATTTGATTAACATATAGTCACAAAAAACTCATTTGTTTAATATCAATCACACAAACCTCATTTGATTAAAATATAATCACAAACCTCATTTCATCAATATCAATCACACAAAATTCATTTGATTAAAAATAGTCAGAAAAAACTCATTTGATTAAAATACAGTCACACAGAACTCATTTGATTAGTATCAATTACACAAATCTCACTTGCTTAAAATATAGTCACACAAAACTCGTTTGATTAATATCAATCACACAAACCTCATTTGATTGAAATACAGTCATACAAAACTCATTTCATTAATATCACAGAAAACTCATTTGATTAATATCAATCACAAAAAACTAAATTGATTAAAATAGTCATACAAAACTTATTTGATTAGAATACAGTCAAACAAAACTCATTTGATTAATATCAATTACACAAATCTCATTTGATTAAAATACAGTTACACAAAACTTATTTGATTAATATCAATCACAAAAAACTCTTTTCTTAATGAAAACTCATTTGATTAATATCAATCACACAAAACTCATTTGATTAAAGTACAGTCAGACGGAACTCATTTGATTAATATCAATTACACAAAACTCATTTGATTAAAGTACAATCACACAAAACTCATTTGATTAATATCAATCAGACAAACCTCATTTGATCAAAATATACTCACACAAACTTCATTTGATTAATATTAATCACACAAAACTCATTTGACTAAAAAAGAGTCACACAAAACTCATTTCATTAATATCAATCACTAAACTCATTAGATTGAAATACAGTCACACAAAACTCATTTGATTAATATCAACCACACAAAACTCAGTTGATTAAAATATAGTCACACAAAACTCATTTAATTGATATCAATCACAAAAAGTTCATTTGATTAAAACACATTCACAAAAAAATCAATAGAGTCACACAAAAATCATTTGATTAATATCAATAATACGAAACTCATTTGATTGAAATACTGTCACACAAAACTCATTTCATTAAAATACAGTCGCATAAAACTCATTTGTTTAAAATACATTCACACAATTGATTGATATCCATCACACAAACTCATTTGATTGAAATATAGTCACACAAACCTCATTTGATTAATATCAATCATAGAAAACTCATTTGATTAAAAGAGTCACAAAAAACTCATTTGATTAATATCAATAACACAAAACTCGTTTCATTAAAATACAGTCACACAAAAATCATTCGATTAATATCAACCACACAAAACTCATTTGATTAAAATACAGTCACACAAAACTCATTTGATTAATATCAATCACACAAACCTCAATTCATTGAACAACAGTCACAAAAAACTCATTAATATCAATCACACAAATCTTATTTGATTAAGATAGTGACACAAAACTCATTTGATTGATATCAACCAGACAAAACTTATTTGATTAACACATAGTCACACAAAACTCATTTAATTATAATCAATCAAACAAAACTCATTTCATTAAAAGACAGTCACACAAAACTCATTTGATTAATATCAATAACACAAAACTAATTTGATTAAAATACAGTCACACAAAACTCATATGATTAAAATAGTCACACAAAACTAATTTGATTAAAAAAGATTCACACAAAACTTATTTGACTAATATCAATCACAAAAAACTCAATTGATTAAAATAGTCACAAAAACTCATTTCATTAATATCAATCACACAAAACTCATTCGATTGAAATGCAGTCACACAAACCTCATTTGACTAATATCAATCACACGAAACTCATGTGATTAAAATAGTCACACAAAAATCATTTGACTAATATCAATCACACAAACCTCATATGACATATCAATCACACGAAACTCATCTGATTAAAATAGTCACACAAAACTCATTTGATTAATATCACAGAAAACTCGTTTGATTAAAATAGTCACACAAAACTCATTTGATTAAAATAAAGTCACACAAAACTCATTTGATTAGTATCAATCACACAAAACTCATTTAATTAAGATACACTCACACAAAACTTATTTGATTAACATCAATCGCAAAAAATTTGTGTGATTGTAATACTATCACATAAAACTCATTTGATTAATATCAATCACATAAAACTAATTTGATCAAGATACAGTCACACAAAACTCATTTCATTAATATCAATCCAACAAAACTCATTTGATTAAAATACAGCCACACAAAACTCATTTGATTAATATCAATCACACAAAACTAATTTGATTAAAATACAGTCACACAAAACACATTTGATCAATATCAATCGCAAAAAATTCATTTCATTAAAATCCAGTCACACAAAACTCATTTGATTAATATCACTGAAAACTCATTTGAATAAAATAGTCACACAAAATTCATTTGATTAAAATCGTCAAACAAAACTCAATTGATTAAAATGCAGTCACACAAAACTCATTTTATTAATATCAATCACACAAAACTCATTTCATTAAAATACAGTCACAAAAAACTTATTTGATTAATATCAATCGCACAAAACCTATTTGATTATAATAGTCACACAAAACTCATTGATTAATATCAATCACAAACCTCATTTGATTGAACTACACCCACACAAAAGTCATTTGATTAATATCAATCACACAAAACTCATTTGATTAGAATACAGTCACAAAAAACTCATTTGAATAACATCAATCGCACAAAACTCATTTCATGAAAATACAGTCACACAAAACTCATATGATTAATATCAATCACACAAAACTCATTCCATTAAAAAACAGTCACAAAAAACTCATTTGATTAATATCAATCACAAAAACCTCAATTCATTGAACTACAGTCACACAAAACTCATTTCATTAATATCAATTATACAAAACTCATTTGATTAAAATACAGTCAAACAAAATTCATTTGATTAAAATACAGTCAGACAGAACTCATTTGATTAAAATACATTCACACAAAACTTATTTGATTTATATCAATCACACAGAACTCATTTGATTAAAATTCAGTCACACAAAACTCATTTCATTAATATAGATCACACAAAACTCATTTGATTAAAATACAGTCACAAAAACCTCATTTGACTAATATCAATCACACAAAACTCATTTGAATAAAATAGTCACACAAAACTATTTGATTAATATCACAGAAAACTCATTTGATTAAAGTACAGTCACACAAAACTTATTTAATTAAAATACAGTCAAACAAAATTCATTTGATTAATATCAACAACAAAAAAATTAACTAAAATACAGTCACACAAAACTTATTTGATTAATATCAATCGCACAACACTTATTTGATTAAAATAGTCACAAAAAACTCATTTCATTAAAATAGTCACGAAAAACTCGTTTGATTAATATCAATCACAAAAAACTTATTTGATTAAAATACAGTCACACAAAACTCATTTGAATAATATCAATCGCACAAAACTCATTTGATTAAAATCCAGTCACACAAAACTCATTTAATTACAGTCACACAAAACTCATTTGATTAATATATATCACACAAAACTCATTTGATTAAAATTCAGTCACACAAAACTCATTTGATTAATATCATTCTCACATAACTCATTTGCTTAAGATACAGTCAGACAAAACTCATTTCATTAATATCACACAAAACTCAATTGATTGAACTACAGTCACACAAAGATCATTTGATTAATATCAATCATACGAAACTCATTTGATTAAAATAGTCACGCAAAACTCATTTGATTAAAATACAGTCACACAAAACTCATTTGATTAAAATACATTCACACAAAACTTATTTGATTAATATCAATCACACAAAACTCGTTTGATTGAAATATAGGCTCAAAAACCTCATTTGATTAAAATCAATCACAAAAAACTCATTTGATTAAAAGACAGTCACACAAAACTCATTTGATTAATATCAATCACACAAAACTCATTTGATTAAAATACAGTCACACAAAACTCTTTTGATTAATATCAACCACACAAAGTCATTTGATTAAAATATAGTCACACAAAACTCATTTGATAAATATCAATCAAAAAAAACTAATTTGATTAAAATAGTCACACAAAACTCATTTGATTAATATCAATCGCAAAAAACTCATTTCATTAAAATACACTCACAAAAACTCATTTCATTAACATCACTGTAAACCCATTTGATTAAAATAGTCACAAAAATTCATTTGATTAAAATCGTCACACAAAACTCATTTGATTAGAATACAGTCACACAAAACTCATTTGATTAATATCAATCGCAAAAAACTCATTTCATTAAAATCCAGTCACACAAAACTCATTTGATTAATATCACTGTAAACTCATTTGATTAAAATACAGTCACACAAAATTCATTTGATTAATATCGTCACACAAAACTCATTTGATTAAAATACAGCCAAACAAAACTCATTTGATTAATATCAATCACACAAAACTCATTTCATTAAAATAGTCACACAAAACTCGTTTGATTAATATATATCACACAAAGTTCATTTGATTAAAACACAGTCACACAAACCTCAATTGATTAAAATACAGACCCACAAAACTCATTTGATTAATATCAATCAGACAAAACTAATTTGATTAAAATGTAGTCACACAAAACTCATTTGATTAATATCAATCGCAAAAACTCATTTGATTAAGATCCAGTCACACAAAACTCATTTGATTAAAATGCAGTTACACAAAACTCATTTGATTAATATCAATCACACAAAACTCATTTCATTGAAATACAGTCACACAAAACTCATTTGAATAATATCAATTGCACGACACTCATTTGATCAAAAAAAAAAGTCACTTAAAACTCATTTAATTAATATCAATCACCCAAAACTCATTTGATTAAAATACAGTCACACAGAACTCATTTGATTAATATCAATTACACAAATCTCATTTCATTAAGATATATTCACACAAAACTCATTTGATTAATATCAATCACACAAAACTCATTTGATTAAGATACATTCACACACAACTTATTTGAGTAATATAAATCACACGAAACTCATTTGATTAAAATATAGTCACAAAAAACTCATTTGATTAATATCAATCACACAAAACTCATTTGATTAAAACACAGTCACACAAAACTCATTTGATTAATATCAATGACACAAAACTCATTTGTTTAAAATATAGTCACAAAAAACTCATTTGATTAATACCAATTACACAAATCTCATTTTATTAAAATTTAGTCACACAAAACTCATTTGATTAATATCAATCACACAAAACTCATTTGATTAAAATACAGTCACACAAAACTCATTTAATTAATATTAATTACACAAATCTCATTTGATTAAAATACAGTCGCACAAAACTCATTTGATTAATGTCAAACAAAAAAACCTCATTTGATGAAAATATACTCACACAAACATCATTCCATTCATATCAATCACAAAAACTCGTATGATTAAAAAAAACTCACACAAAACTCATTTCATTAATATCAGCCACTAACTCATTTTATTAAAATAGTCACACAAAACTCATTTGATTAATATCAACCACAAAAAACTCATTTGATTAAAATATAGTAAAAAACTCATTTCATTAATATCAATCACACAAAGTTCATATGATTAAAACACAGTCACACATATCTCAATTGATTAAAATAGTCACACAAAAATCATTTGATTAATATTAATCACACAAAACTAATTTGATTAAAATACAGTCACACAAAACTCATTTGATTGATATCAATCACACAAAATTTATCTAATTAAAATACACTCACACAAAACTCATTTTATTAATATCACACAAAACTCATTTGATTAAAATAGTCAAAAAAACTAATTTGATTAATATCAACCACACAAAACTCATTTGATTAAGATACATTCACACACAACTTAATTGAGTAATATAAATCACACGAAACTCATTTGATTAAAATATAGTCACAAAAAACTCATTTGATTAATATCAATCACACAAAACTCATTTGATTAAAATACAGTCAAACAGAACTCATTTGATTAATATCAATTACACAAATCTCATTTGATTAAAATACAGTCACACAAAACTCATTTGATTAAAATCAATCACACGAATCTCATTTCATTAAAATAGTAATATAAAACTCATTTCATTAAAATAGTCACACAACTCATTTGATTAACATCAATCACACAAAACTCATTTGATTATAATACAGTATCACAAAACTTATTTGATCAAAATATAGTCACACAAAACTCATTTGATTAATATCAATTACACAAATCTCATTTGATTAACATACAGTCACACAAAACTCAATTGATTAATATCAATCACACAAAACTCATTTGATTAAATTACAGTCACACAAAACTCATTTGATTAATATTAATAACACAAAATTCATTTCATTAAAATAGTCAACTAAAACTCGTTTGATTGAAATAGTCACAAAAAACTCATTTGATTAATGTCAATCACACAAAACTCTTTTGATTAAAATGGTCACACAAAACTCATTTGATTACTATCAATCACATGAAACTCATTTGATTAAAATAGTCACAAAAAACTCATTTGCCTAATATCAATCACATAAAACTCATTTGATTAAAATAGTCACATAAAACTCATTTGATTAATATCAATCACACAAAACTCATTTAATTAAAGTACAGTCACACAGAACTCAATTGATTAATATCAATTACACAAATCTCGTTTGATTAACATAGTCACACAAACCTCATTTGATTAATATCAATCACACAAAACTCATTTGATTAAAAAACAGTCACGCAATACTCATTTGATTAATATCAATCACTAAACTCATTTGATTAAAATAGTCACACAAAACTCATTTGATTAATATCAATCACACAAAACTCAATTGATTGAGATATAGTCACACAAAACTCATTTGATTAATATATATCACACAAAATTCATTTGATTAAAACAGTCACACAAACCTCAGTGACTAAAATAGTCACACAAAACTCATTTGATTAATATCAATCAGAAAAACTAATTTGACTAAAATAGTAACACAAAACTCATTTCATTAATATCAATCGCAAAAACTCATTTGATTAAAATCCAGGCATAAAATAAATCATTTGATTAAAATAGTTACACAAAACTCATTTGATTAATATCAATCACAAAACTCATTTCATTGAAATACAGTCACACAAAACTCATTTGAATAATATCAATCGCACGAAACTCATTTGATCAAAATACAGTCACACAAAACTCATTGAATTAATATCAATCACACAAAACTCATTTGATTAAAATACAGTCACACAGAACTCATTTGATTCATATCAATTACAAAAATCTCATTTGATTAAAATATAGTCAAACAAAATTCATTTGATTAATATTATTCACACAAAACTCGTTTGATTAAAATAGTCACACAAAACTCATTTGATTAATATCAATCACACAAGACACATTTCATTAAAATACAGTCATATAGAAATCATTGGATTAAAATACAGTCACACAAAACTCATTTGATTAATATCAATCACACAAAACTCATTTGATTAAAACAGTCACACAAAATTTATTTGATTGAAATATAGTCGCATAAAACTCATTTGATTGATATCAATAACACAAATCTAACTGATTAAAATAGTCACAAAATTCATTTGATTAATATCAATCACACAAAACTCATTTGATTAATATCAATAACACAAATCTAACTGATTAAAATAGTAAAAAAATTCATTTGATTAATATCAATCACACAAAACTCATTTGATTAAAATACAGTCACACAAAACTCATTTGATTAATATCAATCACACATAACTCATTTCATTAAAATAGTCACATAAAACTCGTTTGATTAAAATAGTCACACAAAACTTATTTGATTAATATCAATCACACGAAACTCATTTGATTAAAATACAGTCGAACAAAACTCATTTGATTAATATCAAACACTAAACTCATTTGATTAATATCAATCAGACAAAACTAATTTGATTAAGATAGTCACACAAAACTCGTTTGATTAATACCAATCGCAAAAACTCGTTTCATAAAATCCAGTCACACAAAACTCATTTGATTAAAATAGTTACACAAATCTCATTTCATTAATATCAATCACACAAAACTCATTTCATTGAAATACAGTCACACAAAACTCGTTTGAATAATATCAATCGCACGAAACTCATTTGATCAAAATATAGTCACACAAAACTCATTTACTTAATATCAATCACACAAAACTCATTTGATCAAAACACAGTCACACAGAACTCATTTGATTAATATCAATTACACAAACCTCATTTGATTAAGATATATTCACACAAAGGTCATTTGATTAATATCAATCACAAAATTCATTTCATTAAAATACAGTCACACAAGATTTATTTGATTAAAATATAGTCACACAAAACTCATTTGATTAATATCAATTACACAAATCTAATTCATTAAAATACAGTCACACAAAAACTCATTTGATTAATATCACACAAAACTCATTTGATTAAAATACAGTCACACAAAACTCATTTGATTAATATCAATCACATATAACTCATTTCATTGAAATACAGTCACATAAAACTCGTTTGATTAAAATACTGTCACACAAAACTCATTTACTTAATATCAATCACACAAAACTCATTTGATTGAAATACAGTAACACAAGACTGATTTGATCAATATCAGTCACACAAAACTCATTTGATTAAAAATCAGTCACAAAAAACTCATTTGATCAATATCAATCACTAAACTCATTTGATTAGAATACAGTCACACAAAACTCCTTTGATTACTATCAACCACACAAAACTCATTTGATTAAAATATAGTCACACAAAACTCATTTGATTATCAATCACACAAAGTTCATTTGATTAAAACACAGTCACAAAAAACTCAATTGATTAAAATAGTCTCACAAAAATCATTTCAATAATATCAATCACACAAAATTCGTTTGATTAATATAGTCACACAAAACTCATTTGATTAATATCAATCACACAAAACTCATTTCATTAAAATACAGTCACATAAAAATCATTTGATTAAAATACAGTAACACAAAACTCGTTTGATTAATATCAATCACACAAAACTCATTTGATTAAAATAGTCACACAAGCTTTATTTGATTAAAATATAGTCACACAGAACTCATTTGATTAATATCAATTACACAAATCTAATTGATTAAAATACAGTCACACAAAAACTCATTTGATTAATATCACACAAAACTCATTTGATTAGAATACAGTCACACAAAACTCATTTGATTAATATCAATCATATATAACTCATTTCATTGAAATACAGTCACATAAAACTCGTTTGATTAAAATAGTCGCACAAAACTCATTTGATTAATATCAATCACACAAAACTCTTTTGATTGAAATAGTCACACAAAACTCATTTGATTAATATCAATCACACGAAACTCATTTGATTAAAATACAGTCGAACAAAACTCATTTGATTAATATCAATCACACAAAGTTCATTTGATTAAAACACAGTCACAAAAAACTCAGTTGATTAAAATAGTCTCACAAAAATCATTTGCTTAATATCAATCACACAAAACTAATTTGATTAAAATTTGATTAATATAAGAGAAAACTGATTTGATTAAAATAGTCACACAAAACTCATTTAATTAAAATAGTCACACAAAACTCATTTGATTAATATCAATCACAAAAAACTCATTTGATTAAAATACAGTCACACAAAACTTATTTGATTTATATCACACAAACCTCATTTGATTGAACTACACTCACACAAAACTCATTTGATTAATATCAATCATACAAAACTCATTTGATTAAAATACAGTCGCACAAAACTCATTTGATTAATATCAATCGCACAGAACTCATTTGATTAAAATACAGTCACACAAAACTTATTTGATTTATATCACACAAACCTCAATTCATTGAACTACAGTCACACAAAACTCATTTGATTAAAATACAGTCACACAAAACTTATTTGATTAAAATAAAGTTACACAAAACTCATTTCATTAATATCAATTACACAAATCTCATTGATTAAAATAGTCACACAAAAACTCATTTGATTACTATCAATCACATATAACTCATTTCATTGAAATACAGTCACATAAAACTCGTTTGATTAAAATACTGTCACACAAAACTCATTTACTTAATATCAATCACACAAAACTCATTTGATTGAAATACAGTAACACAAGACTGATTTGATCAATATCAGTCACACAAAACTCATTTGATTAAAAATCAGTCACAAAAAACTCATTTGATCAATATCAATCACTAAACTCATTTGATTAAAATACAGTCACACAAAACTCCTTTGATTACTATCAACCACACAAAACTCATTTGATTAAAATATAGTCACACAAAACTCATTTGATTAATATCAATCACACAAAGTTCATTTGATTAAAACACAGTCACAAAAAACTCAATTGATTAAAATAGTCACAAAAATCATTTGATTAATATCAATCACACAAAACTAATTTGATTAAAATACAGTCACACAAAACTCATTTCATTAATATCAACAGCACAAAACTCATTTGATTAAAATCCAGTCACACATAACTCATTTGATTAATATAAGAGAAAACTGATTTGATTAAAATAGTCACACAAAACTCATTTGATTAAAATAAATTCACACTAAACACATTTGATTAAAATACAGTCACACAAAACTTATTTCATTACTATCAACCACACAAAACTGATTTGATTGAAATACAGTCACACAAACCTCATTTGATTAATATCAATCACACAAAACTCATTTGATTAGAATACAGTCACACAAAACTCGTTTGAATAATATCAATTACACAAATCTCATTTGATTAAAATAGAGTTACACAAAACTCATTTGATTAATATCACACAAAACTCATTTGATTAAAATACAGTCACGAAAAACTCATTTGAATAAGATAGTCACACAAAAATCATTCGATTAAATTGGTCACACAAAACTCATTTAATTAAAATAGTCACACAAAACTCATTTGATTAATATCAATCACAAAAAACTCATTTGATTAAAATACAGTCACACAAAACTTATTTGATTTATATCAATCACACAAACCTCATTTGATTGAACTACACTAACACAAAACTCATTTGATTGATATCAATCATACAAAACTCATTTGATTAAAATACAGTCGCACAAAACTCATTTGATTAATATCAATCGCACAGAACTCATTTGATTAAAATAGTCACACAAAACTCATTTCATTAATATCAATCACAAAAAACTCATTTGATTAAAATAGTCACATAAAACTCATTTGATTAATATCAATTACACAAACCTCAATTCATTGAACTACAGTCACACAAAACGCATTTGATTAAAATAGTCACACAAAACTTATTTGATTAAAATACAGTCACACATTAATATCAATTACACAAATCTCATTTGATTGAAATACAGTTACACAAAACTCATTTGATTAACGTAAATCACACAAAACTTATTTGATTAAAATACAGTCACACAAAACTCATTTCATTAATATCAATTACACAAATCTCATTTGATTAAAATAGTCACACAAAACTCATTTCATTAATATCAATCACACAAAACTCATTTGATTTAAATAGTCTCACAAAACTCCTTTGATTAATATCAATCAAACAGAACTCATTTCATTAAAATATAGTCACAAAAAACTCATCTAATTGATATCAATCACAGAAAACTCATTTGATTACAATATAGTCACACAAAAGTCATTTGAATAATATCAATAATACAAAAGTCATTTGATTAATATCAATCACACAAAACTCTTTTGATTAAAATACGTTTATACAAAACTCATTTGATTAATATCAATCTCACAAAACTCATTTAATCAAAAT
This sequence comes from Panulirus ornatus, assembly GCF_036320965.1. Lineage (NCBI taxonomy): Eukaryota > Metazoa > Arthropoda > Malacostraca > Decapoda > Palinuridae > Panulirus > Panulirus ornatus. Next base: position 9,781,557 of record NC_092285.1, read on the forward strand.
ACAGTCACACAAACTCATTTCATTAATATCAATCACACAAACCTCAATTGATTGAAGTACAGTCACACAAAACTCATTTGATTAATATCAATCATACGAAACTCATTTCATTAAAATACTATCACACAACTCATTTGATTAAAATAGTCACACAAAACTCACATGATTAAAATACATTTACACAAAACTTATTTGATTAATATCAATCACACAAAACTTATTTGATTAAAATCAATCACACAAAACTCATTTGATTAATATCAATCACAAAAAACACATTTGATTTAAATACAGTAACACAAAATTTATTTGATTGAAATACATTCAAACAAAATTCATTTGATTAATATCAATTATACAGATCTATTTGATTAAAATACAGACACACAAAACTCACTTCATTAATATCAATCAAAAAAACTCATTTGATTAAAATACAGTCACACAAAACTCATTTGATTAATATCAATCACACGAAACTCATTTGATTAAAATACAGTCACACGAAGCTCATTTGATTAATATCACTCACACAAAATTCATTTGATTAAAATGAAGTCACGAAACTCATTTGATTAATATCAATCGCACAGAAGTCATTTGATTAAAATACAGTCACACAAAACTCATTTGATTAATATCAATCACAAAAAATTCATTTGATTAAAATAGTCACATAAAACTCATTTGATTAATATCAATTACACACACCTAAATTCACTGAACTACATTCACACAAAACTCATTTGATTAATATCAATCACAAAAAACTCATTTGATTAAAATACAGTCACACAAAACTCATTTGATTAAAATACATTCACAAAAAACTCATTTGATTAAAATACATTCATTTAAAACCTATTTCATTAATATATATCACAAAACTCATTTGATTGAAATACCGTCACACAAAACTCATTTCATTAATATCAATCACACAAAACTCATTTGATTAAAATATAGCCACACAAAACTCATTTGATTAATATGAACCACACAAAACTCATTTGATTAAGATAGTCAAACAAAATTTATTTGATTAAAATAGTCACACAAAACTCATTTGATTAATATCAATCACACAAAACTTATTTGATTAAAATACAGTCACACAAAACTCATTTCATTAATATCAATTACACAAATCTCATTTGATTAAGATATATTCACACAAAACTCATTTGATTTATATCAATCACACAAAATTCGTTAGATTAGTATAGTCACACAAAACTCGTTTGATTAATATCAATCACACAAAACTCATTTGATTAAACACAGTCACAAAAAACTCAATTGATTAAAAATAGTCACAAAATCATTTGATTAATATCAATCACACAAAACTAATTTGATTAAAATACAGTCACACAAAACTCATTTCATTAATATCAACAGCACAAAACTCATTTGATTAAAATCCAGTCACACATAACTCATTTGATTAATATAAGAGAAAACTGATTTGATTAAAATAGTCACACAAAACTCATTTGATTAAAATAAATTCACACTAAACACATTTGATTAAAATACAGTCACACAAAACTTATTTCATTACTATCAACCACACAAAACTGATTTGATTGAAATACAGTCACACAAACCTCATTTGATTAATATCAATCACACAAAACCTCATTTGATTAGAATACAGTCACACAAAACTCGTTTGAATAATATCAATTACACAAATCTCATTTGATTAAAATAGAGTTACACAAAACTCATTTGATTAATATCACACAAAACTCATTTGATTAAAATACAGTCACGCAAAACTCATTTGATTAATATCAATCACACAAAGGTCATTTGATTAAAACAGTCACAAAAAACTCAATTTATTAAAATAGTCACACAAAAATCATTTGATTGATATCAATCACACAAAACTAATTTGATTAAAATACAGGCACACATAACTCATTTGATTAATATAAGAGAAAACTGATTTGATTAAAATAGTCACACAAACCTCATTTGATTAAAATACATTCACACTAAACACATTTGATTAAAATAGTCACACAAAACTTATTTCATTACTATCAACCACACAAAACTCATTTGATTAAAATACAGTCACACAAACCTCATTTGATTAATATCAATCACACAAAACTCATTTGATTAAAATACAGTCACACAAAACTCGTTTGAATAATATCAATTACACAAATCTCAATTCATTAAAATAGAGTTACACAAAACTCATTTCATTAATATCACAAAAAACTCATTTGAATAAAATAGTCACACAAAAATCATTTGATTCAATTACACAAATCTCATTTGATTGAAATACAGTTACACAAAACTCATTTGATTAACGTAAATCACACAAAACTTATTTGATTAAAATACAGTCACACAAAACTCATTTCATTAATATCAATTACACAAATCTCATTTGATTAAAATACAGTCACACAAAACTCATTTCATTAATATCAATCACACAAAACTCATTTGATTTAAATAGTCTCACAAAACTCCTTTGATTAATATCAATCAAACAGAACTCATTTCATTAAAATATAGTCACAAAAAACTCATCTAATTGATATCAATCACAGAAAACTCATTTGATTACAATATAGTCACACAAAAGTCATTTGAATAATATCAATAATACAAAAGTCATTTGATTAATATCAATCACACAAAACTCTTTTGATTAAAATACGTTTATACAAAACTCATTTGATTAATATCAATCTCACAAAACTCATTTAATCAAAATACAGTCACACAAACTCATTTCATTAATATCAATCACACAAAACTCATTTCATTAAAATACAGTCACATAAAAATCATTTGATTAAAATACAGTCACACAAAACTCGTTTGATTAATATCAATAACACAAAACTCATTTGATTAAAATACAGTCACACAAGATTTATTTGATTAAAATATAGTCACACAAAACTCATTTGATTAATATCAATTACACAAATCTAATTGATTAAAATAGTCACACAAAAACTCATTTGATTAATATCACACAAAACTCATTTGATTAAAATACAGTCACACAAAACTCATTTGATTAATATCAATCACATATAACTCATTTCATTGAAATAGTCACATAAAACTCGTTTGATTAAAATACTGTCACACAAAACTAATTTGATTAATATCAATCACACAAAACTCTTTTGATTGAAATGGTCACACAAAACTCATTTGATTAATATCAATCACACGAAACTCATTTGATTAAAATACAGTCGAACAAAACTCATTTGATTAATATCAATCACACAAAACTCATTTGATTAAAATACAGTCGAACAAAACTCATTTGATTAATATCAATCACACAACACTCATTAGATTGAAATACAGTAACACAAGACTGATTTGATCAATATCAGTCACACAAAACTCATTTGATTAAAAATCAGTCACAAAAAACTCATTTGATCAATATCAATCACTAAACTCATTTGATTGAAATACAGTCACAAAAAACTCCTTTGATTACTATCAACCACACAAAACTCATTTGATTAAAATATAGTCACACAAAACTCATTTGATTAATATCAATCACACAAAGTTCATTTGATTAAAACAGTCACAAAAAACTCAATTGATTAAAATAGTCACACAAAAATCATTTGATTAATATCAATCACACAAAACTAATTTGATTAAAATACAGTCACACAAAACTCATTTCATTAATATCAACCGCACAAAACTAATTTGATTAAAAATACAGTCACACATAACTCATTTGATTAATATAGAGAAAAACTGAATTGATTAAAATAGTCACACAAAAATCATTTGATTAATATCAATCACACAAAACTAATTTGATTAAAATACAGTCACACAAAACTCATTTCATTAATATCAACCGCACAAAACTAATTTGATTAAAATACAGTCACACATAACTCATTTGATTAATATAAGAGAAAACTGATTTGATTAGAATAGTCACACAAAACTCATTTGATTAAAATACATTCACACTAAACACATTTGATTAAAATACAATCACACAAAACTTATTTCATTACTATCAACCACACAAAACTCATTTGATTAAAATACAGTCACACAAAACTCGTTTGAATAATATCAATTACACAAATCTCATTTGATTAAAAGAGAGTTACACAAAACTCATTTGATTGATATCACACAAAACTCATTTGATTAAAATAGTCACAAAAAACTCATTTGAATAAAATAGTCACACAAAAATCATTTGATTAAATTGGTCACACAAAACTCATTTAATTAAAATACAGTCACACAAAACTCATTTGATTAATATCAATCACACAAACCTCATTTGATTGAACTACACTCACACAAAACTCATTTGATTAATATCAATCATACAAAACTCATTTGATTAAAATAAAGTCGCACAAAACTCATTTGATTAATATCAATCTCACAGAACTCATTTGATTAAAATACAGTCACACAAAACTCATTTCATTAATATCAATTACTCAAATCTCATTTGATTAAAATACAGTTACACAAAACTCATTTGATTAATATAAATCACACAAAACTTATTTGATTAAAATACAGTCCCACAAAACTCATTTGATTAATATCAATTACACAAATCTCATTTGATTAAAATAGTCACACAAAACTCATTTGATTAATATCAATCACATAAAAGTCGTTTGATTAAAATAGTCACACAAAACTCATTTGATTAATATCAATCACACAAAACTAATTTGATTAAAATAGTCACACAAAATTTATTTGATTAATATCAATTACACACACCTAAATTCATTGAACTACATTCACACAAAACTCATTTGATTAATATCAATCATACAAAAGTGATTTGATTAAAATACAGTCACACAAAACTCATTTGATTAAAATACATTCACAAAAAACTCATTTGATTAAAATACATTCATTTAAAACCTATTTCATTAATATATATCACAAAACTCATTTGATTGAAATACCGTCACACAAAACTCATTTCATTAATATCAATCAAACAAAACTCATTTGATTGAAATAGTCACACAAAACTCATTTGATTAATATCTATCACACAAAACTCATTTGATTAAGATAGTCAAATAAAATTCATTTGATTAAAATAGTCACACAAAACTCATTTGATTAATATCAATCACACAAAACTTATTTGATTAAAATAGTCACACAAAACTCATTTGATTAATATCAATCATACAAAACTCATTTGATTGAAATAGTCACACAAAACTCATTTGATTAATATCAATCACACAAAACTAATTTGATTAAAATCCAGTCACACACAACTCATTTTATTAATATCACAAAAAAATCGATTGATTAAAATACAGTCACACAAAACTCATTTGATTGATATCAATCACAAAAAATTTATTTGATTAAAATACATTCACACAAAACTCATTTGATTAATATCAATCACACAAAACTCATTTGATTGAAATAGTCACACAAAACTCATTTGATTAATATCTATCACACAAAACTCATTTCATTAAAATAGTCACATTAAACCCATTTCATTAAAATACAGTCACACAAAACTCATGTAATCAATATCAATCACACAAAACTCATATGATTATAATACGGACACACAAAACTTATTTGAGTAAAATACAGTCACACAAACTCATTTGAGTAATATCAATTACACAAATTTAACTTGATTAAAATACAGTCGCACAAAACTCAATTGATTAATATCAATCACACAAAACTCATTTGATTAAAATATTCACACAAAACTCATTTCATTAATATCAATCACACACAACTCATTTCAATAAATACAGTCACATACACTCGTTTGATTAAAATACAGTCACACAAATCTCACTTCATTAATATCAATCACACAAAACTCTTTTGATTAAAATACTGACACAAAACTTCTTTGATTAGTATCAATCACACGAAACTCATTTCATTAATATCAATCACACACAACTCATTTCAATAAATACAGTCACATAAACTCGTTTGATTAAAATACAGGCACAAAAAACTCATTTCATTAATATCAATCACAAAAAACTCATTTGATTAAAATAGTCACACAGAACTCATTTGATTAATATCAATTACACAAATCTCATTTGATTTAAATGTTCACAAAAAATCATTTGTTTAATAAACACAAAAACCTCATTTCATAAAAATATACTCACACAAACAACATTTCATTAATATCAATCACACAAAACTCATTTGATTAAAAAAACAGTCACACAAAACTCAATTGATTAAAATCAATTTTATTAATATCAATAAACTCATTTTATTAAAATACAGTCACACAAAACTCATTTGATTAATATCAACCACACAACTCATTTGATTAAAATATAGTCACAAAACTCATTTGATTAATATCAATCACACAGTTCATTTGATTAAAATAGTCACACAAAACTCAATTGATTAAAATAGTCACACAAAAATCATTTGAATAATATTGATCACACAAAGCTAATTTGGTGAAAATAGTCACACAAAATTCATTTGATTAATATCAATCACCCAAAATTTATTTAATTAAAATACATTCACACAAAACTCATTTTATTAATATCACACAAAACTCATTGATTAAAATGCAGTCACAAAAAACTCATTTGATTAATATCAATCACACAAAACTCATTTGATTAAGATACATTCACACACAACTTATTTGAGTAATATCAATCACACGAAACTCATTTGATTAAAATATAGTCACACAAAACTTATTTGATTAATATCAATTACACAAATCTCATTTGATTAAAATAGTCACACAAAACTCATTTGATTAAAATCAATCACACAAAACTCAAGATTAATATCAATCACACAATACTCATTTGATTTAGATACAGTAACACAAAACTTATTTGATTAAAATGCAGTCACACAAAACTCATTTGATTAATATCAATCACAAAAAACTCATTTAATTAAAATAGTCACATTAAACTCATTCGATTAAAATATAGTCACACAAAACTCATATGATTAATATCAATCACACAAAACTCTTTTCAATAAATACAGTCACATAAAACTAGTTTGAGTAAAATACAGTCACACAAAACTCACTTCATTAATATCAATCACACAAAACTCTTTTGATTAAAATAGTCACACAAAACTTATTTGATTAATATCAATCACACGAAACTCATGATTAAAATAGTCAAAAAAACCCATTTGATTAATATCAATTACAAAAAACTCATTTGATTAAAACAGTCACACAGAGTTCATTTGATTAATATCAATTACACAAATCTCATATGATTAAAATAGTCACACGAAACTCATTTGATTAATATCAAACACAAAAACCTGATTTAATTAAAATATACTCAAACAAACCTCATTTCATTAATATCAATCACAAAAGACTCATTTGATTAAAAAAAACAGTCACACAAAACTCAGATGATTAATATCAATCACTAAACTCATTTTATTAAAATACAGTCACAAAAAACTCATTTGATTAATATCAACCACACAAAACTCATTTGATTAAAATATAGTCACAAAATTCATGTGATTGATATCAATCATACAAAGTTCATTTGATTAAAACACAGTCACAAAAACTCAATTGATTAAAATAGTCACAGAAAAATCATTTGATTAATATTAATCATACAAAACTAAATTGTTTAAAATAGTCACACAAAATTCATTTCATTAATATCAATCACACAAAATTTATTTAATTAAAATACACTCACACAAAACTCATTTTATTAATATCACACAAAATTCATTTCATTAAAATCACAAAAAACTCATTTGATTAATATCAATCACACAAAACTCATTTGATTAAGATACATTCACACACAACTTATTTGAGTAATATCAATCACACGAAACTCATTTGATTGAAATATAGTCACACAAAACTCATTCGATTAATATCAATCACACAAAACTCATTTGATTAAAATAGTCACAGAGAACTCATTTGATTAATACCAATTACACAAATCTCATTTCATTAAAATTTAGTCGCACAAAACTCATTTGATTAACATCAATCACACAAACCTCGTTTGATTAAAATATAGTCACACAAACCTCATTTCATTAATATCAGTCACACAAAACTTATTTGATTAAAAAACATTCACACAAAACTTATTTGATTAAAATACAGTCACACAAAACTCATTTGATTAATATCAATCACACAAAATTCGTTTGATTAAAAATCAGTCACACAAAACTCATTTCATTAATACCAATCACTAAACTCAATTCAAATACAGTCAGAGAAAACTCATTTGATTACTATCAACCACACAAAACTCATTTTATTAAAACATAGTCACACAAAACTCATTTCAGTAAAATACAGTCACACAAAACTCATTTGGTTAATATCAATTACAAAAAACTCATTTGATTAAAATAGTCACACAAAACTCATTTGATTAATATCAATCACAAAAACTCATTTGAATAAAATACAATCACACAGAACTCATTTGAATAAAATACAGTCAAATAGTACTCATTTGATTAATATCAATTACACAAATCTCATTTGATTAAAATACAGTCACACAAAACTCATTTGATTAAAATCAATCACACAAAACTCATTTGATTAAAATACAGTCACACAAAACTCATTTGATTAAAATCAATCACACAAACCTCATTTCATTAAAATACAGTCATATAAAACTCATTTGATTAAAATAGTCACACAAAACTCATTTGATTAAAGTACAGTCACAGAGAACTCATTTGATTAATATCAATTACACAAATCTCATTTGATTAAAATACAGTCACACAAACCTCATTTGATTAATATCAATCACACAAAACTCATTTGATTAAAAAACAGTCACACAATACTTATTTGATTAATATCAATCACTAAACTCATTTGATTAAATTACAGTCACACAAAACTCATTTGATTAATATCAATCACACAAAACTCATTTGATTAATATCAATCGCAAAAACTCATCTGATTAAAATCCAGTCACACAAAACTCATATGATTAAAATACAGTTACACAAAACTCATTTGATTGATATCAATCACACAAAACTCATTTCATTGAAATACAGTCACACAAAACTCATTTGAATAATATCAATCATCCGAAACTCATTTGATCAAAATACAGTCACACAAAACTCTTTCGATTAATATCAATCACACAAAACTCATTTGATTAAAATACAGTCACAGAACTCATTTGATTAATATCAATTAAACAAATCTCATTTGATAAAAATATAGTCACACAAAATTCATTTGATTAATATCAATCACACAAAACTCGTTTGATTAAAATACAGTCACACAAAACTCATTTGATTAATATCAATCACACAAAACTCATTTCACTGAAATACAGTCAAATAAAAATCATTTGATTAATACCACAGAAAACTCATTTGATTAAAATAGTCACACAAAACTCATTTGATTATAATACATTCACACTAAACACATTTGATTAAAATACAGTCACACAAAACTCATTTGATTACTATCAACCACACAAAACTCATTTGATTAAAATACAGTCACACAAACCTCATTTGATTAATATCAATCACACAAAACTCATTTCATTAAAATACAGTCACACAAACCTCATTTGATTAATATCAATCACACAAAACTCATTTGATTAAAATACAGTCAAACAAAACTCGTTTGATTAATATCAATTACACAAATCTCATTTGACTAAAATACTGTTACACAAAACTCATCTAATTTGATTAATATCAATCTTTTGTACAAAAACCTCATTTTATTAAAACATAGTCACACAAAACTCATTTGATTAATATCAATCACACAAAACTAATTTGATTAAGATAGTCACACAAAACGCATTTGATTAATATCAATAGCACAAAACTCATTTGATTAAAATCCAGTAACACAAAACTCATTTGATTAATATCACACAAAACATTTGATTAAAATAGTCACACAAAACTCATTTGATTAAAATAGTCACACAAAACTCATTTGATTAAATTTGTCACACAAAACTCATTTAATTAAAATACAGTCACACAAAACTCATTTGATTAATATCAATCACACAAAACTCATTTCATTAAAATACAGTCACACAAAATTTATTTGATTGATATCAATCACACAAAACTTATTTGATTAAAATACAGTCACACAAAACTCATTTGATTTATATCAATCACACAAACCTCATTTGACTGAACTACACTCACACAAAACTCGTTTGATTAATATCAATCATACAAAACTCATTTGATTAAGATACAGTCGCACATAACTCATTTGATTAATATCAATCGCACAGAACTCATATGATTAAAATAGTCACACAAAACTCATTTGATTAATATCAATCACAAAAAACTCATTTGATTAAAATAGTCACATAAAACTCACTTGATTAATATCAATTACACAAACCTCAATTCATTGAACTGCAGTCACACAAAACTCATTTGATTAATATCAGTCATACAATACTCATCTGATTAAAATAGTCACACAAAACTCATTTGATTAAAATACATTCACACAAAACTCATTTGAATAAAATACATTCACACAAAACTTATTTGATTAATATATATATCACACAAAACTCATTTGATTGAAATACAGTCACACAAAACTCATTTGATTAATATCAATCACACAAAAATCATTTGATTAAAATAGTCACACTAACATCATTTGACCAATATCGATCACATAAAACTCATTTGATTAAAATACATTCACACAAAACTCATTTGATTAACATCAATCACACAAAACTCATTTGATTAAAATGTGGTCACACAAAACTCATTTGATTAAAATGTATTCACACAAAACTCATTTGATTAATATGAATCACACAAAACTCATTTGATTAGTATGAATCACAAATAACTCATTTGATTAAAATAGTCAAACAAAATTCATTTGATTAAAATACAGTCACACAAAACTCATTTGATTAATATCACTCACACAAAACTCATTTGATTAAAATACAGTCACACAAACCTCTTTTGATTAATATTAATCACACAAAACTCATTTGATTGAAATAGTCACACAAAACTCATTTGATTAATATCAATCACACAAAACTCATTTGATTAAAATACAGTCACACAAAATTCATTTCATTAATATCACACAAAACTCATTTGATTAATATCACACAAAACTCGTTTGATTAAAATATAGTCACACAAAACTCATTTGATTAATATCAATCACACAAAACTCATTTGATTAAGATACAGTAACTCAAAACTCATTTGATTAATATCAATCACACAAAACTCATTTGATTAAAATAGTCACACAAAACTCATTTGATTAATATCACTCAAACCTCATTTGATTAAAATATAGTCACACAAACCTCATCTGATTAATATCAATCACACAAAACTTATTTGATTAAAATACAGTCACATAAAACTCATTTAATTGATATCAGTTATACAGATCTCATTTTATTAAAATACAGTCACACAAAATTCATTTGATTAATATCAATCACACAAAACTCATTTCATTAAAATACAATCACATAAAACTCATTTGATTAATATCAATCACACGAAACTCATTTGATTAAAATAGTCACACAAAATTCATTTGATTAATATCAATCACGCAAAACTCATTTGATTAATATCAATGACACTAAACTCATTTGATTAAAATACAGTCACACGAGTCATTTGATTAATATCGATGACACAAAACTCATTTGATTGAAATATAGTCAGACAAATCTCATTTGATAAATATCAGTCACACAAAACTCATTTGATTAATATCAATCACACAAAACTCATTTGATTAAAATACAGTCACACAAACTCATTTGATTAAAATAGTCGCACAAACTCATTTGATTAATATCAATCATACAAAACTCATTTGATTAAAATGCAGTCACACAAAACTCATTTCATTAAAATACAGTTAAACAAAACTCATTTGATTTCGTGTGATTGATATTAATCAAATTAATTTTCTGTGACTGTATTCTAATCAAATGAGTTTTCTGTCATTGATATTAATAAGATGAGTTTTGTGTGATTGATTTTAATAAAATGAGTTTTGTGTTACTGTATTTTGATCAAATGAGCTTTCTGTGATTGATATTAATCAAATGAGTTTTGTCCGATTGATAATAATCAAATGAAATTTGTGTGACTATATTTTAATCAAATGAGTTTTGTGTGATTGATATCAATCAAATGAGTTTTGTGTGATATTAATGAAATGAACTTTGTGTGACTGTATTTTAATCAAATGAGTTTTGTTTGTATTTTAATCAAATGAGTTTTTTGATTAATAGTAATCAAATGAGTTTTGTGTGACTGCATTCTAATCAAATGAGTTTTGTGTGATTGATATTAATCAAATGAGATTTGTGTGACTGTATTTTAATCAAATGAGTTTTGTGTGATTGATATTAATCAAATGAGTTTTGTGAGACTGTATTTTAATCAAATGAGTTTTGTGTGATTGATGTTAATCAAATTAGTTTTGTGTGATTGATGTTAATCAAATGAGTTTTGCGTCACTATTTTAATCAAATGACTTTTGTGTGATTGATATTACTAAAATAACTTTTATGTGAATGTATTTTAATCAAATGAATTTTTTGAGTGATATTAATCAAATGCGTTTTGTGTGATTGATATTAATCAAATGAATTTTTTGTGGTTGATATAAATCAAATGACTTTTGAGTCAATGTATTTTAATCAAATGACTTTTGTGTGATTGATATTAATGAAATGAGTTTTGTGTGATTGATATTCAAATGAGTTTTTCGTGATTAATATTCAAATGAGGTTTTTTTGAATGTATTTAAATCAAATTAATTTTGTGTGATTGATATTAATCAAATGAGTTTTGTGTGATTGATATTAATCAAAAGAGTTTTGTGTGATTGATATTAATCAAATGAGTTTTGTGTGATTGATATTAATCAAATGTTTTGTGTGACTGTATCTTAATCAAATGAGTTTTGTGTGATTGATATTAATCAAATGAGTTTTGTGTTACTATTTAATCAAATGAGTTTTCTGTGATTGATATTAATCAAATGAGTTTTGTGTGACTGTATTTTAATCAAATGAGTTTTGTGTGGTTCATATTAATCAAATGAGTTTTGTGTGACTGTATTTTAATCAAATGCGTTTTGTGTGATTGGTATTAATCAAATGAGTTCTCTGTGGCTGTATTTTAATCAAATAAGTTTAGTGTGATTGATATTAATCAAATGAGTTTTGTGTGAGTGTATTTTAATCAAATGAATTTTTTGCGATTGATATTGATCAAATGAGTTTTATGTGACTATTTTAATCAAATGAGTTTTGTATGATTGATATTAATGAAAGGAGTTTTGTGTGACTGTGTTTTAATCAATTGAGTTTTGTGTGATTGATATTAATCAAATAAGTTTTGTTTCATTGATATTAATCAAATGAGTTTTTTGTGATTGTATTTTAATCAAATGAGTTTTGTATGATTGATATTAATCAAATGAATTTAGTGTGATTGATATTTATCAAATGAGTTTTGTCTGACTGTATTTTAATCAAATGAGTTTTGTTTGATTGATATTAATCAAATGAGTTTTGTGTGACGGTATTTTAATGAAATGAGTTTTGTGTGATTGATATTAATCAAATGAGTTTTGTGTGATTTACATTAATCAAAGGAGTTTTGTGTGACTTTATTTTAATCAAATGAGTTTTGTGTGATTGATATTAATCAAATGAGTTTTGTGTGACTGTATTTTAATCAAATGAGTTTTGTGTGATTGATATTAATGAAGTGGATTTTGTGTGATTGATATTAATCAAATGAGTTGTGTGACTGTATTTTAATCAAATGAGTTTTGTGTGATATATGTTAATGAAATGAGTTTTATGTGATTGATATTAATCAAATGAGTTTTGTGTCACTATATTTTAATCAAATGAGTTTTGTGTTATTGATATTAATCAAATCATATTTGTGTTACTGTATTTTAATCAAATGACTTTTTTGTGATTGATATTAATCAAATGTTTTGTGTGACTGTATTGTAATCAAATGAGTTGTGTGTGATTTATATTAATCAAATGAGTTTTTTGTGACTGTATCTTAATCAAATGATTTTAGTGTGATTGATATTAATCAAATGAGTTTTGTGTGACTGTATTTTAATCAAATGAGTTTTGTGTGATTGATATTAATCAAATGAGTTTTTGTGACTGATATTAATCAAATGAGTTTTTTGTGACTGTAATTAATCAGATGAGTTTTGTGTGACTGATATTAATCAAATGAGTTTTGTGTTACTGATATTAATCAAATGAGTTTTGTTTGAAATTAATCAAATGAGTTTTGTGTGACTGATATTAATCTAATGAGTTTTGTGCGACTGAAATTAATCACATGAGTTTTGATTGACTGATATTAATCAAATGAGTATTGTGTGACTGATATTAATCAAATGAGTTTTGTGTGGCTGATATTAATCAAATGACTTTTGTATCTCTGATATTAATCATATGAGTTTTGTGTTACTGATATTAATCAAATGAATTTTGTGCGACTGGAATTGATCAAATGCGTTTTGTGTGATTGCACAAAGGGTAAGGGGGGGAGGAGGTTGATGGAGGGAATCTTTCCCCTAAACATTCCCAGAAAGAAACTGTGATGGGAAAGACTTGAGAAAGATATGGGTAAACCAGTCGTCACAATGTGTGTGTGTGTGTGTGTGTGTGTGTGTGTGCGTGTGTGTGTGTGTGTGATTACGTCTTGTTTAACTTTATACCAGACTTGAACCTCCAATTCCTCGCGAGAAATGACCCAGACATGATAGTAAATCACTCAAGAAGGAAATTTTATCAATTGCCAGCCTTCCACCTGACTGATTACAATTACATGATTAAAAGCTTTGAGTTAGAGTTACAGACGCCCACTCTCCACCTCCCAGCCTCTCATCTTCATCCAAGCTTATTTTTCTTCCTATAGCCATTTTCATCCTCCATTATCATCTAATGCTGCTATCTATCTATTTATCTACTTATCTACTCAGTCTCATGATGAGAGTAGATTGCAAAGTTCATGATCTACATGAACTCTTCAACTTCCTTCTCTACCCTTGAGGTGAACTTTTTTGAACTTATGGTCTAAGGAATGGCTGGTCGAGAGGAAGAGTTTATTTTCGTGTTCAGTGAGAGGAATGAAAATGATTACGATTTTCATTACTGAATTGCGACGTCGAGAAACAGACAGACGCTTGTATGGGTAAATGATAGGTTATCTTAAACTTGTATGGGTAAATGATATGTTATCTTACACTTGTATGGGTAAATATTTGTTATCTTTCACTTGTATGGGTTCATGATATGGGTTATCTTACACTTGTATGGGTAAATATGTGTTATCTTACACTTGTATGGGTAAATATGTGTTATCTTACACTTGTATGGGTTCATGATATGGGTTATCTTACACTTGTATGGGTTCATGATATGGGTTATCTTACACTTGTATGGGTTCATGATATGGGTTATCTTACACTTGTATGGGTAAATATGTGTTATCTTACACTTGTATGGGTAAACGATGTGTTGTCTTACACTTGTATGGGTAAATGTGTGTTATCTTATACTTGTATGGGTTCATGATATGGGTTATCTTACTCTTGGATGGGTTCATGATATGGGTTATCTTACATTTGTATGGGTAAATATGTGTTATCTTACACTTGTATGGGTAAATGAAATGGGTTGTCTTACACTTGGATGGGTAAATGATATGTTATCTTACACTTGTATGGGTAAACGATATGGGTTATCTTACACTTGGATGGGTTCATGATATGGGTTATCTTACACTTGTATGGGTAAATATGTGTTATCTTACACTTGTATGGGTAAATGATATGGGTTATCTTACACTTGGATGGGTTCATGATATGGGTTATCTTACACTTGTATGGGTAAATATGTTATCTTGCACTTGTATGGGTAAATGATATGGGTTAGCTTACACTTGTATGGGTAAATATGTGTTATCTTACACTTGTAGGGGTAAATGATATGGGTTATCTTACACTTGTAGGGGTAAATGATATGGGTTATCTTACACTTGTAGGGGTAAATGATATGGGTTATCTTACACTTGTAGGGGTAAATGATATGAATCATCTATACAGAGACTAGACCTTTCCCTCCCATATGACCTTTGACCCCTAATAACCCACCCATTCGTTAACGCATGACAATGCTAAAGTCATGAAGTATATGCATGCAGAATTGGAAACTTTTCCCCTGTACCTTGCGACACTAAAAAGAAAAATGAAAAGTTTCTAGTAAATCCTAAAGTATATTTACTCCAGTCAGCTACAGTAGTATACTATTATGAACTAAAACATATTCTGTATATCCTCGCCAATTACAGTGAGCCTCAAGATCTATATGTGTATTTTCCTGTAATACGCCTTTGGTCACATTGTCCTAATTGTATACAGCAAAGGATCCGAGATTAATTCAAATGGGAGGACACAGGATCAAAACCCAAATTGATGCTTATAAGATCTATATGTGTATTTTCCTGTAATATGCCTTTGGTCACATTGTCCTAATTGTATACAGCAAAGGATAGGAAATGTATTCAAATGGGAGGACACGGGATCGAAACCCAAATTGATGCTTATAAGATCTTGATCCTTATAAGATCTATATGTGTATTTTCCTGTAATATGCCTTTGGTCACATTGTCCTACTTGTATACAGCAAAGGATCCGAAATGTATTCAAATGGGAGGACACAGGATCGAAACCCAAATTGATGGATACAGATGAAAAAAAAAGAAAAAAAGAAAACATCAGCGAGTGACCCCTGAGGTTTCGGCTTGGCTTTGAAGGATCATTGGTACGAAAAAATAGAAAAAAAAGAAATTTGAATATTAATAAGAGAAGACTGAAAGACAAATATTTGAACAGACCTAACTTAAAAGAAAACAGAGTGGCTCATAAGTCCTCTCTCGCCATCTGAGAGTCTTTGATGATAACTGTGTTGGTTTTATGTCGTCATTGCTCGCCACACTGTTCCCCTTGAGCGGGACGGTACGACACTACGATGGTACGACCCTTGAGCACGACGGTGCGACCCTTGAGCACGACGGTACGACCTTTAGTACGATGGTGCGACTCTTGAGCACGACGGTACGACCCTTAGTACGATGGTGCGACTCTTGAGCACGACGGTACGACCTTATGATGGTGCGACCCTTGAGCACGACAGTACGACCCTTAGTACGATGGTGCGACCCTTGAGCACGACGGTACGGCCCTTGAGCACGACGGTACGACCCTTAGTACGACGGTGCGACCCTTGAGCACGACGGTACGACCCTAAGTACGATGGTGCTACCCTTGAGAACGACGGTACGACCCTGGAACACGACGGTACGACCCTTGAGCACGATGATACGACCCTAAGTACGATGGTGCGACCCTTGAACACGACGGTACCGTCGTACTCACGGTCGTACCGTCGTGGGGTCGCACCGTCGTACTCATGGTCGTACCGTCGTGGGGTCGTACCGACGTACTCATGGTCGTACTGTCGTGGTGAAGGGAGGGGGTTGGGGGGTGGGGGTGGATGAGAGAGGTCAACATTAAGGGCGTGGCAAGGGGTACTTCGTATCTAGGATGTGGCGCAACACTATCTGTCTCCAGCGACCCAGACCATCCACATGGGTGGGGGCGGGGGCGCGCGCGCGCTGCTCTCTCTCTCTCTCTCTCTCTCTCTCTCTCTCTCTCTCTCTCTCTCTCTCTCTCTCTCTCTCACAGTACGTACCTCACATGACTGGACCAAGTCAGGTCAAACACTGACTTACCTGAGCACGTCACAGGTCATGTCTGGGGTGTCACACACGAGGGGTGTAACCCCCCAGATACTTCTCTGGGGTCACACACGAGGGGGTAACCTTCCACATACCTCTCTGGGGTCACACAGGAGGAGGTAACCCCCAGATACCTCTCTGGGGTCACACACGAGGGGGTAACCTCTTAAATACCTCTCTGGGGTCACACACAAGGAGGTAATCCCCCAGATACCTCTCTGGGGATCACACACGAGGGGGGTAACCTCTTAAATACCTCTCTGAGGTCACACACAAGGGGGTAACCCCCAGATACCTCAGATACCCAGATAACCCCCAGAAGCACCCACCAACCACTCTCGCTAACCTCTCTACATCTCATTCACTCACCTCTCTCATCTCTCACTATCATTGCTTCCCCTTCCCGAGCGCTTCTGTCCCCTAAAAGAAACCTAACCTTCAAGATACCTCTCTGGGGTCATACACGAGGAGGTAACCCCCCCAGATATCTCTCTGGGGTCACATACGAGGGGGTAACCTCTTAAATACCTCTCTGGGGTCACACACGAGGGGTTAACCTCCCACATACCTCTCTGGGGGTCACACATGAGAGGGGTAACCCCCCACATACCTCTCTGGGGGTCACACACGAGAGGGGTAACCCCCCACATACCTCTCTGGGGTCACACACGATGGGATAACCTCATAAATATCTCTCTGGGGTCACACGGTGGCACACGGGCAAACTGGAATTACGTTTATAAGGTTTTACCAAGTATGGTTATTAAGGCACAACCAGTCTTCTGGTGGCTACCATTGTGACCGTTCGTTCTGGTAGCTGCCACTGTGGCCCTTCTTTATGGTAGCTACCATTGTGGCCCTTTATGGTAACTACCATTGTGGCCCTTCCTATTAGTAGCTACCATTGTGGCCCTTCCTTATGGTAGCTATCATTGTGGCCCTTCCTTATGGTAGCTACCATTGTGGCCCTTCCTTATGGTAGTTACCATTGTGGCCCTTCCTTATGGTAGCTACCATTGTGGCCCTTCCTTATGGTAGCTACCATTGTGGCCCTTCCTATTAGTAGCTACCATTGTGGCCCTTCCTATTAGTAGCTACCATTATGGCCCTTCCTATTAGTAGCTACCATTATGGCCCTTCCTATTAGTAGCTACCATTATGGCCCTTCCTATTAGTAGCTACCATTGTGGCCCTTCCTATTAGTAGCTACCATTATGGCCCTTCCTATTAGTAGCTACCATTGTGGCCCTTCCTATTAGTAGCTACCGTTGTGGCCCTTCCTATTAGTAGGTACCGTTGTGGCCCTTCCTATTAGTAGGTACCGTTGTGGCCCTTCCTATTAGTAGGTACCGTTGTGGCCCTTCCTATTAGTAGGTACCGTTGTGGCCCTTCCTATTAGTAGCTACTATTGTGGCCCTTCCTATTAATAGGTACTGTTGTGGCCCTTCCTATTAATAGGTACTGTTGTGGCCCTTCCTTCTAGTAGCTACTATTGTGGCCCTTCCTATTAATAGGTACCGTTGTGGCCCTTCCTTCTAGTATGGTACCTCCTGCTTGGAGAACCCATGGTAGCACCTTTCTCTAGCTTCCCCCGCCCCTCCCACCCCCTTTGGTGGCACTTAATACTGGGGCCTTTAATACTTTTACTGGCATTCCCCTCCCCAGTAGTCGACCTTGCCAAACGACCTCCTTGTGGTAACCCCCATACCAGCGCCTCGTTCGAGTTACCCTAATGTCATTACTACCCCTACCCCCCCGGGCCCCCCCCCCCTTCGTGGTGCTCCTATTGGTACTTCGTGATGGTGCCTCACCCACCCCCCCCCCCGACTCACCCCCAGTAGTACTACTATTACCCCCTCCCCTACCCCCCCTCCTCCCCCAGACACAAGCAATGTGCTCACGCTCTAGAGCACAAAGCGTACATTAATACCATGGACATCTGCCTAACCCCCCGCTCACCCAGACAAAAATAAAGGTTATGATTTTCTTGTGTACATAACCTTGAGTCTGACGGAGGAAATGTACATTCCTCAAGATTACAACCCTCTTTCTCCTGGCCTCTTGTCTTATGATATTAATAAAACTGATGTTTTGTACACAGTTGTTTATGTCTTATATACAAGGTGTTCATCTGGTTATTAGTTCATCTCTTGAGTAAGTGTATATATTGTTTATCTTTTTTCCCTGTATAGGGTGTACATCTTATTTGTTTATCTCTCTACTGTATAGGGTGTACATCTTGTTATTTCTTCATCTCCTTCCTGTATAGGGTGTACGTCTTGTAATTTCTTCATCTCCTTCCAGTATAGAGTGTACATCTTATTTCTTCATCTCTCTCCTGTATAGAGTGTACATCTTGTTACTTCATCTCTTTCCTGTATAGGGTGTACATCTTATTTCTTCATCTCTCTCCTGTATAGGGTGTACATCTTGTTACTTCATCTCTTTCCTGTATAGGGTGTACATCTTATTTCTTCATCTCTCTCCTGTATAGGGTGTACATCTTGTTACTTCATCTCTTTCCTGTATAGGGTGTACATCTTGTTATTTCTTCATCTCTCTCCTGTATAGGGTGTGCATCTTATTTCTTCATTTCTATTCCGTATAGGGTGTACATCTTGTTATTTCTTCGTCTCTATCCTGTACAGGGTGTACATCCTACTTACCAGTTCATATAGTACCCTACTTAGTTTCATATAGTACCCTATATACTTGTTCATATAGTGATTTACTTATAGGTTCACCTTTTCTCATTCGTTGTACTGTCACCCTATACTAATTCATGTGTAGTTGGGTTTTCCTAGTGGGGTAGTTCAAGGGGGCACCAGCAGGGGGTACATCAAGGATTAATGTGCTTCGTATGACCTGGGAAATGAGGTCAGGTCATCGTTAAGGAGGGAATAAAAGGCTCAGGTAATTAGGTCAATGAGGTCCTTACTTAGTGGGAGGTGGATATGTAGAGCAACTTGAACAAGATATATATCTCCACTGAAGGTGACTACATATTAATCCACTCAAGTGGTCGGTGATTAATGGTTATGACTTATGATTGGTGGCTTTAGGGGGTGTTTGTGTGGTTCATGGCAAACCATGGTAGAACTCGTGCCTTAGGGGTGATGATGGTCCTACGACACTAGGGTGTTGATGGTCCTACATAGACGCACATACACGTAAATATACATATATGTAGATACATAAATATATACATACACATTTATATACTCATGTATGTAATCATTCTTGCTCGCCTTCATCCATTTCCGGCGCCACCCCGCCTCACAGGAAACAGCATAAATGGATGAATGTAAAGAAAAAATATATATATATATACATTCTCTTCTCCCCCAACACCCAATCGCCGTCCCCTGCATCAGCGAGGTAGCGCCAGGTAAACAGACAAAGCAAGACCACATCCGCTCATTTCCATTCTCCAGCTGTCATGTGTAATGCACCGAAACCACAGCTCCCTATCCACAGCCAGGCCCCATAGGCCTCTCCATGGTTTACCCAGGACGTTTCACATGCCCTGGCTCAGTCCAGCGTCAGCACGTCGACCCCAGTATACCATATCATTTCAGTTCACTCTATTACTTGCATGCCTTTTATCCTCCTGCATGTTCAGGCCCAGATCACTCAAAATCTTTTTCACTCCATCTTTCCACCTTCAATTTGCTCTCCCACTTCTCCTCGTTCCCTCCACCTCTAACACATATATCCTCTTGGTCAATCTTTCCTCACTCATTCTCTCCATATGTCCAAACCATTTCAACACACCATCTCCAGTTCTCTCAACCACACACTTTTTATTACCACACATCTCTCTTACCCTTTCATTACTTACGCGATCAAACCACCTCACACCACATATTGTCCTCAAACATCTCATTTCCAACACATCCACCCTCCTCCCTCACTGCTCTATCCATAGCCCACGCCTCGCAACCATATAATATTGTTGGAACTACTATTCCTTCAAACATACCCATTTTTGCTCTCCGAGATAATATTCTCTGCTTCACAAAACACTCGCCTTTATCCTCTTTGCCTTTGTACTATGGCACTATGCATGCATTCCGCCAATCCTCAGGCACTTTCCCATGATCAATACATACACTGAATATCCATACCAACCAATCAACAATACAGTCATCCCCCTTTCTTAATAAATTCAACTGCAATGCTGCCCAAACCCGCTAACACAAGGAGTATAATTAAACCTCAAATACTTTATACCCAAGCCTACAATGCTGAGCAAGGAGTATAATTAAACCTTAGATGCTTTAGACTCGAAGCCTATAATGCTTAGCAAGGAGTATAATTAAACCTTAAATACCATATACCCAAGCCTACGATGGTTAACAAGGAGTATAATTAAACCTTAGATGCTTTTAGACTCGAGCCTAACCTTATAGCTAATATCAAAGCTTAGCAAACAGTATAATTCAAAGAGCAGTCAGTATAATTAAACTGAGATTATTCAGACTCCACCTACCCGAACGAGCCAGCCAGCCATCAGTATGATAAAAAAAAAAGTGTGTGATTATTTTTTTTTTTTCAAGATTCGGCCTAGCCATATTGGAATTTACTTGTCGGGGTTGGAACCTCTCCTGATCCGGGTGTGAGTTAAACAGGCCCCTTCTCGCCACCCCCATATACGGCAGACTGCTTACCCTTAGCTTGAGTGAGGCTTTTCCGCTAAGTTCTTCTGCTACACTTGAGACCACAGCTGCGGTAAGTGAGCCTAGCCCTGCGTCACAGGTCTCCCGGGGGGCTATTTTTCTTCTTCTTTTTTTCTCTTAATAATCACGTCTTAACAAGGGGGAACTAAACTACTTGGACGGTAACTATTCATTGTTTTGGTCTGAGGCCCCGACATGGAGATTTGGCTTGGCTGGATGTGACCACGTACACTTGCTTCCAGGGTTTTTTGGAACCAGATGCATTGGTTCCAGATCCTATTCCAGGCTCATTCTTCACGCCTAAAGTACAAGACACTCACCCCTAGTATCGCGCCCTGTTGAAAAGTCGTTCGTTCTATTTCCTAATCTTGTGCAAAGAAAGATAAGATCTTTTCTCGGCTGCTTACTAACCCCCCACCTCTCTCTCTCTCTCTCTCTCTCTCTCTCTCTCTCTCTCTCTCTCTCTCTCTCTCTCTCTCTCTCTCTCTCTCTCTCTCTCTCTCTCCAGGATGCCGCACGTTCACTCGCGTCTTTCATTCATGAATGACTAAATTCCTTGCATAAGTTGTTTTTCCCCCTTTCTCCTTCCTCTCACAGCATTCTTCTCCAACTGTTCCATTTCATGTAGACTTTCCCTTGTCGAACAAAAGATGGGACAGCCTAGGTCTGTGAATGAAGGAAACAGTAATGTTTTATTTATATATATATATTTCCTAAGTTAACTAGTTTTCTTAACCATTCCTTATTTGAATTTTCAGTGTTCTTCTCCTTAACAATAAGAGGGTTCACTCAAACCAGAGGAGTGCTAACTCGAGCCAGCTCAATTTCAAGGATATCTCCATAATTCTTATATGAATACCTTATACCTAAATAACTACTAATATACCTAAATGACTACTACTTTAATGACCACACCTGACCATCTTAAACGACATTTTCTCCAACATTCATTGGATTTTACCAGACCCTCCCTTTAAACCCAGGTTTTCAAACACTATAGATATCACTGACTGAATATAAGATGTAAACAACCACATTAGTCTTAATTTGGACTCTAGCACCCCGAAATGTTGGGTTCTTATAAACTTCATGTAGGCAATCTTATATATGATGAAAAAGTAAATTCTATGAATGTGCTATAGGGGGGGGGGGTCATCATCAGCGAAAATATTTTTCTCATTACCTTCAATAGTGTTGACTTATGATTAATCTGTAAGGGTTGTCGAATATATTGTTATTCCTTTTTTTGGAAAATCAGAATTGATTTGACCTGCTAGTCTGTGAATATTAGAAAAATGTATAAACACTGACTGCATGACAGTTTTAGAATAACTGGACGTAATTGAAGACAGAAACAAGGTATTTGTTTTTCTAAAATGAAGTGTTAGATAGCATTTATCACAGTGGTTCTTGAACTTTTTATGTCCCCTCTCAGTATAGTCCTAGACACCGCTCCCCCTTTTCTACCCTTTCAAGTGCTATTAAACAATATTAAGTCAATTCTATATCAGTATACAGTACTTAATTGCTTAAGTGGGATTAATGCAGTGGATCTTTATGCTTATAAACTTGTTTACTTGAGTTTGAGTTTTGGGATGAATGGAAGAGGGTTTTCTGCTTCAGTAGTTTTTGGTTTATTTTATCATCTTTATCCACTTAGTTTCAATGAAACAACTGAAAAATAGTAAGTACTATTAAATATTAATCACTTCCATAGCAGTAATCCATAGAAATCAGAAATGATCCATTACACTGAAACCAAAGATTGTCTTACTTTTTAAAACAGTTACTGAATGCATTAGTACAAGATGAATAACTTTTATGTTTATTCTGCTCGTATATTTGATAATCCTCATGCAATTTAAGTGAACAGAGTCATTGGAAAACTGAAGAAAGTAAGTACATTTAAAACCAAACGTTTTCCCACATAGGTTGACTTTGGTGGTCGGGTAGTGCTTATTAATGAGGTGGTGACTCTTTTGACTGCCTACTCTACTAGCATTTGGTGTCGTCTGGTTGCCAAGGGCACATCGGAGATGACCCTCCACATCTAACTTGTATCCTTGCTTAGTTTCTGATTAACCAATGCTGAAAAACCTACTTTACATAGTAGGTTAGTAGGTGAAAACGGGACAGTGACTTTTAAGACTATCAACTTGGTAAGTAGATGAAAACGGGACAGTGACTTTTAGGACTGGTAACTCGGTAAGTAGATGAAAACGGGACTGACTTTCAGGACTGCTAACTGGGTAAGTAGATGAAAACGGGACAGTGACTTTTAGGACTGGTAACTCGGTAAGTAGATGAAAACGAGACAATGACTTTTAGGACAGACTGGCTTATTTTTTTTTTTCTTTTTTTTGGTCAAATGAGAGATCCTTCACCTAAAACTTATTTAGGACAATCAAAATTAAATTTCAGTTCAAGAAATACTTTTTGCATAGCTTCAGGGTCATCCTCAACCTTCCCTAGAAAAGTTTATATTTAAAAACTGGGTGTCGCTTATGTTAGGAAAATAGTGATTGAAATTCGTTATCCAGTGTTTCAAGGAGATCCTCAATTTCTGCTTTTTCATTTTTTTTTTTAGCTCGCCACAGTGAAAAATTTCTCGTCTTTCGCGATTTCATCCATGCGAGGAAAGGATGCTGTGTTGTTCTTATATATTTGCAACATCTCTACAGCTGCAGCTTCCCCAATGAATGTATTAAATGCATCACAGTGGCCAATCATTGTAGTCTCTCTTCCTTGTAGCTTCAGGGTCAAGCCATTTAAGACTTGAAAAACATATATATATCTGCTAAGTAAACCTAGGAAAAGTTAAACTCGCCAGATCTAAAGCTGGTGAGGTATCGTCTTTCCCTTAAGTTTCAAGAAACTTTTATTTCTTCTCGTTCATACCAGCGCCCCAACATATTGTTGCCCCTTTGTGAGCCAGCGTACATTAGTGTGAAACACAAAAAAAAAAAGCAAATGTTTTATTATGCTCTTGTTCCCCCTTAAATCGTGCCAAAGCTGTGCAAACAGTCCATGTATTGAGGGCACTGTATGTTGCAATTTACAATCTTGACCATGAGTTTCCCAATGTTCTAGGAGTTGTGGGAGTCGAGTCTGTGCTTCCAAGTTTGGCGGTGTATGAAGCAGTGTGAGGCAATTGCAGATGGCAATCTTCTCTTTCACTCTGCTAAGTAAAGAAATGGAAACTTCAATGAAGATATCATCAGCTGTTGTTCTAGTCTCTAAAGGGAAACAATACAATAGATTCTTTTCATGGGAATCGTGAGTAAAACCAATAACTGAAGAGCATTAAGCTACATCTGTGGCCTAGTCACATTAGAAGGCAAAGACTAAAGAAGATTTTTCACCTTCTCCACCACTTGAGTTTATATGTCTTCTGCCAATTCAACCATCCGAAGTGTTACTGTGGAATCGCCTAATGAAATCGTAGCCTAATTTCTCTTAACTATCATCTAGAAGTAGCAGTTTGGCACATGTTAAAATGCATATCAAGTATTGTAGGCTAGACTGGAATTATATTTACTGAGCATACAAAAACACGAAATATTTCAAATTCAGCAAATGAGAAAAGAAATATGAATAATCAATAAAGCTGAAGTACTCAATTTACGCACTAGTTGAAATAATGTTATAACTAACCATGAACTCTTATGCTGTGTTGACTGGCGTCCTGTTTGTTTGTTGGGTTTAACGGCCATTTACCGATGGTCATTAGGCCTGAGTGGGAGGGATGATCAGGTGGATAAAAGACGCGTTTAGTTCCTCTTGCTTGTACAGAAGTAGGGGGATAGGGAAGATGAACATACGGGTACATAAGTTTATCTCCTGACCAAATCTTTTTTTTTTTTTTTCTCCACCCCAACCCCTTCCCCCCATTGAATTTGCTGGCGACCTCCTTTGGGGGCGCGTGCGCGCCCCCGCCCCCCTTTTTAAGAACCACTGATCTATCAATTCTTAAGTGTAGGAGAACATTACCCACATCAATTTTTCTTTAGAATATTCTCATGTTAACACGCGTTTCAGTTTGTCCTGAGACTTGAGGAGTGATGGTAAATGTATCCTGTGAAAAATTATCATTTTTTTTTATTGTGTTCATATAATTCATGGGTTAACTTAGATCTCCTATGAAAAATAGATATTATCAATATTTGCTCGTGGTGGGTTTGCGCTTGTCTCGCGTCATATGTCGTACGCCAATCAGCTGATGGGAATAGTAAACAAACAGTTGAGGTTTCGAGTCGCTTGGTCAATCTGTCGCGAATAATGACGGATGTGGAGCTCAAGAACAGAGGAAACAAGCTCTTCTCTGTCAGGAAGTTTGACGAAGCAATTAAGTGTTACACAGATGCAATTGTGAGTGAAATATGACTTGATCTTTCCCCCCTAAATATTTCGCCTCTCGGAGAACACTTTTAAGAAATGTGTCGTGGCCTCATTATTCTTATAGTTGAGGAAAACGTTGCCTTTCATGATTGTATACGTTGATTCCAATCATATTGATCCACTGGACTTGAGGATTTGTGATAGTGCTAGGTGGGGAAGGAATGGTGGGCTCGTACAGCAGACGTGGGACAGTCCACCAATATTATTTCTTATTTGATTCATGTTGCAGTTTTATGTGAATGGAGAGACCTCGTGTGGTAATGGATATGTTTCTTTAAATGGAGCCAATGTGAAGGATTGTTGTAATCCATACATTGGACTATGAATATTATCTTTTGGGTGACCCACAGACAAAGGGTTTGTATATCAAACTCTAAAACGAGATGGTAATGTAATTTTGATGTCTATGAATAAGTTTCGTGATTTTGGGTTATGATATTAGGCATTTGAAGAATTAAAGGGGAAAAGGATCACAATCTGGAGTCCTTGTGAAATCTCGGTGATATTTTCCCATACGAAGTGGTTCCATGGTTGGCATTATTCATTTCTCCCGGGGATAGGGTAGAAAGACCACTGCCCACACCTCCTGCAGAGCTTAATTAATTAACAGGAGCGGGGGGTAGAGAGATACAGGGCAGAGGAGCTAGGTAAGGATTTTTTCTTCCGAGGGTAAATTGTCTGTTCTCAATGCTACCTCTCTCGCTAGAGAAATAGCATGCACATATGACTGAAAGATGATTTTGTTTTATAACCTTATTAATCATGGCATTATGCGCTTTAGGCTGACATGCAATATGAACAAACATATTAAAAGAATAGGCGTTCTTTGCTCATTCTCGTTTCCTTGGGAGGGGGTGTCAGATTAGGCTTTTATAGCTTCTATTGATTTTTAGATGTATTTCAACTGTTTTTACATTATTCAACCAACATTTTTCATAATCTTCGTAACCCTCCCTTCTCTCAGGTTATATTCTTTTCTATAGGATAAGACAGGAGAGTAAGAATAACCACCTGCAAGTCTTACTGTATATTTGACACTGTAATATTGCAGATGACACTAAAACAAATAATTGCCTTATTTTTTTTTTAGCGAGACACATCAGAATGTGTCTTTCACAGACCCATTCTAACATGTTAGGATCATAAGAATTTATTGATTTTTCACAGATGGTACTAAAGAATATATAGTACCAAATTGGAGGTGGAAGGATGGAGTGAAAAAGATTTTGAGCAATCGGGTCATGAACATGCTGGAGGGTGAAAGGTGTGCAAGAAATAAGAGTGAATTGGAACGATGTGGTATATCGGGATCGACATGCTGTCAGTGGATTGATCAGGGCATGTGAAGCGTCTGGGGTAAACCACGGAAAGTTTTGTTGGGCCTGGATGTGGAAAGGGAGCTGTCGTTTCGGTGCATTGTACATGACAGCCAGAGACTGAGCGTGAACGAATGTGGCCTTTGTTGTCTTTTCCTAGTGCTACCTCGCGTGTATGCAGGGGGAGAGGGATGTCATTTCATGTGTGACGGGATGGCGACGGGAATGAATGAAGGCAGCAAGTATGAATAATGTACATGTGTATATATGTATATTTCTGTGTACTTATATATATGTATACGTTGAAATGTATAGGTATGTATATGTGCATGTGTGGACATGTATGTATATGTGCATGTGTGGACATGTATGTATATGCATGTGTATGTGGGTGGGTTGGGCCATTCTTTTGTCTGTTTCCTTGCGCTACCTCGCTAACGCGGGAGACAGCAATGAAGTATAATAAGATAAATAAAAAATTATTTTATTTTTGCACCTCCAGTCTCTGGGAGAGAGTCCTACATCCCTTCTACCAGATATTTCTCCCCTCAATTATTGTTTCATATTTCCTGCTTTTATTCCTGTCATATTAGGGAGAACATATCAAGCCATAAAAGTCTTCTTTTCCCCTAAATCATTTTCCACTTTCATTTTTGTTTGGAATCACCAAAGAGCTGTTCTTCCTGAATTCAAACACACCTTCATAAGAAGAAGCAACCAAAAACCCAGTAGTTGTACTTTCCATAAGAAGAGGTTATGCAATCACTTACTTTATTGAGTAATAGTTTGTATCATCATCAGTGGACAAAAAGAGGGACTGTCTTATTGAGGAACTTCTCACTTCAAAGGAGTTCAACATTTCCAAGATACTGAATGTATAATGGTCTTGAAGCTTCAGGAGTGCCATAAAAGGTGTAAAGGGTTATATGATTAAGGCATTGCATTTCCAGGATGTAGATGTGCTTATTCAAACAGTGTTTCTGCTATATGAGAAAAAAGGTCAAAGAATATCATATTTTTTACGTGGCTGCAATGGGACTCCTAATAATTTTCAATCTGTTTCAGTCAAAGAAACCCTCAGTTGCTGTGTACTATACAAATAGAGCATTATGCAACTTAAAACTCAAACGATGGGAGTTAGTATGTCAGGATTGTCGCACAGCCTTGGAAATCGATCCAACATTAGTGAAAGCGCACTTCTTTCTAGGCCAAGCCCTACTTGAAGTGGATAACTTTGATGAAAGCATCAAACACCTACAGAGAGGTAAGTCTTTTACCATGGCTAAATTTCTTCAACTGAATGAGGAGTCTTAGTAACATTTTACCTTTTTGTACACATACTAGTTAGTACTGAGATAAGGCTGTTTTTGTTTCTGTTTCATTGAAAAAGCTTAACAGTTGGAGTATGATTAAAGAGCTATTTGGTGAATATAAATCAAAGAGAAGGGAAGTGTATTTGTCCGTTATTGTGAAACCACTGTTGGCTGGGCTGGTTTATGCACAGACTGGCTTGACACTATGAAATTTCCTACTTCTCGGTCAACTTATTTTTAGATGAGGATGGAGGAAAACTGAAAAAAAACTAAAAATCTGTGTCTTATTTGCACTCATCAGGCTGGGCTGTAGGATGTTATAGATAGTTATGAGTAGGTCTGGAGTGTGTATTACACCCTGCATTGTGCAGAGGGTGTCATGTGAGAATGGAAGAGTCCAGGGTCAATAAAGTCATTTCAGGGCTTCGATGTCAGTAGGGCATTTTTTGGCTGATGTACCATGTTTCTCCTGCTACACAGAGGCTCACAAGGAAGACTTAGCAGCCCTGATTTCATAGACATATGTTATGATTAGACTATATCATGAACCTTCATATTAGACTAATTCTTTTCTCGTGATTTTTAAGAATTTCCAGCCTGCTAGTAATGTTTATTGGCACTTGTTTGGTAGTTTTCTTGGGAAGACACTTTCTGTTGGGCTAATGCTTCAAAGCAGTAACTTATGGCAGCTACTTCAAGTGACTCTGGAAGTATATTCTTAATGCTGGAAAAAAGCATTGGTTATTATATGAAGGTACTTGCCAGTGACACTTGAGTACGCATGGGATATAGTATACAGTAATGGATATTTGAGGAACCAGCTTATATCACATGACATTAAAGAATTACTGCATTTCAAAAATTACAAATTACTTAAACTTGGTACACCACGTAGATTAAAGCACTGAAAACATTGTAAGTGGCATTAGATCTTAAGGGAGTATTAAAACACATAATGAGTGAATACTGCTGAGCAATAGCAATGGCAAAAATAGGTGAGGTGAAACAAAATCTGAATAATGATGGCAATTACAGTTATTTTACTGTGCATGTTTTCCATTTGGTAGAGCATTAAGAGTGCACTGTAAATTACCCTTTGTGGGAACACAAAGACACCTGGAATGTGATGACACAATAGTGAAGAAGATTACAAGGAAGAGTCTGATTCTTGACAACCACCCTCCTTCTCATTGATGCAGTCAAGTCATGGCACTCATTATTTGATCCTCATCACCCAGTGAGCATTATTGGCAGCACCTATCCATGCACAAAGCATGTTGCATTTGGTGGACTGGAACAAAATCGGGCTAGCCAGACTTAAGAAAACTTTTCTGGCAAGTGCCAGATTCTTCAGAAAATTTTACATTGGTTTCCTGAAAAGAAAAATAAGGACCACCGAGAAATTCTGCTTTCTAGGCATCTGTTGCCAGAAATATCACTGCATTTCCATTCTATCATGAGACTATTTTTAGCTGCCAAAAAGTGTACAACAATAGCACTCAACAATATACATATTATTTTTATATAGAACTACAGTGTAGTCAGATTAAGTGCTTGTATTGTAGACATAATATAACATTTGTTTACTAGTATGTTATTATATACATTAATTGATTACAGTGATGTAGTTTACATTCTTCATTTATGAAAATTTATCTGATTCTAAGTTTCTGGATATTTATACACAGGATTATCTCTTATAAGGAAATGTACAGCTACTTCTTATGATTACTTTGGCATTATGTTCTTTCCATTACTCTGTAATTGCAGCACAGGACCTTGCCAAGGAACAGAAGGTTAATTACGGTGATGATATTGCATGTATGATAAGAGTTACTCGTAAGCGTCGCTTTAATGTGGCTGAAGAAAAGAGAATTGCCCAGGAAATTGAACTACAGGTATGATAATTACTTGATCGATTAATTTTGTTTCCAATATTTACCAGTAAGTGGGATGCCAGCTTTACAAATGAAAAAGTATTATATAGCACAGGGCTTTGGTACGACAGAATGGGCAACGGACTTTGAGCATGGAATGTTAGTGTCTCAGTATTGGCAAGCAGTAACCAACTTCTAACTTGCATTGCTGGCCATAATTTATAGAAACTTCTTTTAATAAGAATGAATGCTATTGTTAGAAATAATGTAGATTTTGTTGCCACAAAGAATTCAGAAGCCCCAGAGTTGTGCATAGCTCATAAACTGTTGAAAGTTATGGGACAATTTGCTGTTTAGAGTAGGCATTCTTAAACTTATCTGCTGTGGCCAGTTCATGTAGGAACCAACATTTTTTGTTTAATGTGGTTAATGTGTATACTGTTTGAATTCTTTTACTGGTATTCTCTCTCTTATGGCAAAATATAACACCATTTATGCCTATTGTGGCAACACACCCATTGTTTCTTAAATAACTAAATGCTGCCACTTGAATTTTTCCATTCTCTGGTCATTGTATGCAGAAATGTTAAGGAGGCCTAAATGAGATCTATACCTTCATGCATTGTAATGATTTGTTAAGCTGTGAGACTCATTATTATATATTTTTTATTTTTTTTTATTTTGCTTTGTCGCTGTCTCCCGCGTTAGCGAGGTAGCGCAAGGAAACAGACGAAAGAATGGCCCAATCCACCCACATACATATGTATATACATACACATCCACACACACAAATATACATACCTATACATCTCAATGTACACATGTGTATACACACACAGACATATACATATGTACATATGTACATGATTCATACTGTCTGCCTTTATTTATTCCCATCGCCACCCTGCCACACATGGAATAACCACCCCCTCCCCCCTTATGTGTGCAAGGTAGCGCTAGGAAAAGACAACAAAGGCCCCATTCGTTCACACTCATTCTCTAGCTGTCATGTGATAATGCACCGAAACCACACCTCCCTTTCCACATCCAGGCCCCGCAGAACTTTCCATGGTTTACCCCTGACGCTTCACATGCCCTGGTTCAATCCATTG
Source organism: Panulirus ornatus (assembly GCF_036320965.1). NCBI lineage: Eukaryota > Metazoa > Arthropoda > Malacostraca > Decapoda > Palinuridae > Panulirus > Panulirus ornatus. The sequence goes on from NC_092285.1 coordinate 9,814,189, forward strand.
ACAGCACGTCAACCCCGGTATACCACATCGTTCCAATTCACTCCATTCCTTGCACGCCTTTCACCCTCCTGCATGTTCAGGCCCCGATCACTCAAAATCTTTTTCACTCCATCTTTCCACCTCCAGTTTGGTCTCCCACTTTTCCTCGTTCCCACCACCTCTGACACATATATTCTCTTGGTCAATCTTTCTTCACTCATTCTCTCCATGTGACCAAACCATTTCAAAACGCCCTCTTCTGCTCTCTCAACCACACTATTTTTATTTCCACACATCTCTCTTACCCTTACATTACTTACTCGATCAAACCACCTCACACCACACATTGTCCTCAAACATCTCATTTCCAGCACATCCACCCTCCTGTGCACAGCTCTATCCATAGCCCACGCCTTGCAACCATACAACATTGTTGGAACCACTATTCCTTCAAACATACCCATTTTTGCTTTCTGAGATAATGTTCTCGACTTCCAAACATTCTTCAAGGCTCCCAGAATTTTCGCCCCCTCCCCCACCCTATGATTCACTTCCGCTTCCATGGTTCCATCCGCTGCCAGATCCACTCCCAGATATCTAAAATACTTTGCTTCCTTCAGTTTTACTCCATTCAAACTTACCTCCCAATTGAGTTGACCCTCAACCCTACTGTACCTAATAACCTTGCTCTTATTCACATTTACTCTTAACTTTCTTCTTTCACACACTTTACCAAACTCAGTCACCAGCTTCTGCAGTTTCTCACATGAATCAGCCACCAGTGCTGTATCATCAGCAAACAACAACTGACTCACTTCCCAAGCTCTCTCATCCACAACAGACTGCATACTTGCCCCTCTTTCCAAAACTCTTGCATTCACCTCCCTAACAACCCCATCCATAAACAAATTAAACAACCATGGAGACATCACACACCCCTGCCACAAACCTACATTCACTGAGAACCAATCACTTTCCTCTCTTCCTACATGTACACATGCCTTACATCCTCAATAAAAACTTTTCACTGCTTCTAACAACTTGCCTCCCACACCATATATTCTTAATACCTACCACAGAGCATCTCTATCAGCTCTATCATATAACTTCTCCAGCTCCATAAATGCTACATACAAATCCATCTGCTTTTCTAAGTATTTCTCACATACATTCTTCAAAGCAAACACCTGATCCACACATCCTCTACCACTTCTGAAACCACCCTGCTCTTCCCCAATCTGATGCTCTGTAAATGCCTTCACCCTCTCAATCAATACCCTCCCATATAATTTACCAGGAATACTCAACAGACTTGTACCTCTGTAATTTGAGCACTCACTCTTGTCCCCTTTGCCTTTGTACAGTGGCACTATGCAAGCATTCTGCCAATCCTCAGGCACCTCACCATGAATCATACATACATTGAATAACCTTACTAACCAGTCAACAATACAGTCACCCCCTTTTTTAATAAATCCCACTGCAATACCATCCAAACCTGCTGCCTTTCTGGCTTTCATCTTCCGCAAAGCTTTTACTACTACTTCTCTGCTTACCAAATCATTTTCCCTAACCCTCTCACTTTGCACACCACCTCGACCAATGAGTCAATAAATGTTAGTGATGAAACTCTGTAGCGATATGGATAAAAAGAATATATATTTTTTTTTTGTGACATAAATACTGTTGAATATACAGCACATCTCACTTCATTAGCATTAGAGTACCCATGGAGTACCTAATATCCTTGGCAACTGAAAAGCATAAGCAGAAGGACATGTAGCTTATGCAAACAATGTTTCACCTGGTTTATTCGGAAAATATGTTCTACTAAATCATAAAAAACTTATTTATCATTTATCATACTTAACCGCCATCTCCCACATTAGCAAGGTAGCGCAAGGAAATGGCCCAACCCACCCACAAACACATGTATATACATAAATGCCCACACACGCACATATACATACATATACATTTCAATGCATACATACATATACATACACAGGCATATACATATATACACATGTGCATATCCATACTTGCTACCTTCATCCACTCCCATTGCCATCCCACCACACACAAAATAGCATCCCCCCCTCCTCCAGCGAGGCAGTGCCAGGAACAGACAAGAAAAAGGCCATATTTGTTCACCTGTCTCCAGCTGTCATGTATGATGCACCGAAACCACAGCTCCCTTTCAGCATCCAAGCTCCACAAACCTTTCCATGGTTTACCCAAAAAGCTTCACATGCCCTGGTTCAATCCAATGACAACACGGCCACCCCAGTATACCTCGTTGTTCCAGTTTACTCTATTACTTGCACGCCTTTCGCCCTCCTGTATGCTCAGGCCCCGATCGCTCAAAATCTTTTTCACTCCATCCTTAGGACAGGGGAGAAAGAACTCTTCCCACGTATTCCCCGCATGTCATAGAAAGCAACTAAAGGGGGCAGGAGTGGGGGAGGCTGGAAACCCCCCTCCTTGTATTCAAATTTCTAAAAGGGGAAACAGAGAAAATTGTGGGTACATATTTTTAGAATATTTGAGAATATCCCATTCACAGCTGTATAATGGACATTATGACTTCCTCAACAAAAAGGGTTAAACTAAAGTTCAGGATTTGGGAAATTTTGAAAATGCTTTTGAAATTTACATGAAAAGTAAAGCCTTGTATAATTAATTGATTTTTTGCAGACATATCTAAACAGATTGATTTTAGAAGATCGTGATCGGCAAATTGATGAGGTACGAAGGAAGTATGAAGATGATGAGGAAAAATCTCAAGAAGAAGTCATGAGGATAGAGCAGCAAACTGTGAGTGCAAACTTTTATAAAGATGGATCAGTACAGTTTTATCATGATGCACATTATGTAGACTGAGGATGTATGAATCAATTATAGGTTTGTTTAGAAATTGCTTTTGAAACATTTCCATATACATTGAATTCATGCACTCAGGGTGCATTTCAATTGGCACAGATGAAGCCTTTATATTTTTAAGTTATTAGGTAATGTTATCAAACCACCTAGTTTTGCTTAAATGTGTAGTTGCCTGTTGAAGGTCCAGCCTACTCCTAGGTAGCACTCTTGTGAATGTGGATCCATAACTGTCTTTATATTTCTGTCTCACTCTCAAGTGGACTACTGGCATTCTGTCCACAAACATGCAGTCTTCTTGTCATACATAGCACTAGACAAACTTAACTCATGCTGCTCATTCTTTGTAACTCTAGATTTTTCTTTGGTGAGTCCTTCCCTTTGACAAAGTGGTAGGAGCAGTAAATAGAAGTAATAGGAAGGAACATTTAGGCAAGAGCATTAGGTAGAAACTTTAGGTAGAAGTAGTAGGTAGGAGCATTAGTCTGAGGCAGTTAGTAGGAACACTAGGTAGGAGCCTCTGCAAGATACTGCACTAGAGTTGTCCTCTGTCAGTGGCCTATTAAAGATGAGGCACTAAAGGCTAAGAAGTGACACTGGAGTTCATTAATTATGAGACTTTTCTGCCATGGCCACCCAAACTTAAGAGCTCCAATTGGGAACAAGCAACAGGGATATCGATAGATAAACAGATTGATCACAGTCCCTCTTTCTGCCACACCTCCCTTGCTCCGTGGGGATATGATGAGAGGGAGTGCGAATGATTACACCATTTAGTCAGAGCGACAGACAGTTAGATATCATATATGTATGAGTACTTTCCCACATTGTATATTATATTTAAAACATTACTCTTTGTGTCACTGTCACCTATTGGCTAAATCACTTCCCATTGCATATTATGATATAGATAATAATTTTGAATAAATAAATGGTTATTAACAAATTTTTACACAGCATGTGATAGTTATTATGTTGTAACAACTAATTTATTCGTATAAGTATAGAATATATGGGGAGAATGAGTGAGGAAAGGTTGACAAAGAGGATATATGTGTCAGAGGTGGAGGGAACAAGGAGAAGCAGGAGACAAAATTGGAGGTGGAAGGATGGAGTGAAAAAGATGATGAGTGATTGGGGCCTGAACATACAGGAAGGTGAGAGGTGTGCAAGGAATAGAGTGAATTGGAACGATGAAGTACACCGAGGTCGACGTGCTGTCATTGGATTGAACCAGGGCATGTGAAACATCTGGGGTAAACCATGGAAAGATCTGTTTGGCCTGGATGTGGATAGGGAGTTGTGGTTTGAGTGCATTACACATGACAGCTAGAGACTGGGTGTGAGTGAATGTGGCCTTTTTTGTCTGTTTCTCTGGTGCTACCTCTCTGAAGTAAGGGCCAGTGATGCTATTTCCTGTGGGGCAGGGTGGCGCTGGGAGTGGATTGAAGGCAAGCAAGTATGAATATGTGCATGTGTATATATGTATATGTCTGTGTATGTGTAGGTATATGTGTATATGTTGATATGTATGTGTATGTATATGTGCATGTATGGGCATTTATGTATATATATATATATATATATATATATATATATATATATATTTTTTTTTATTTTTTTTTTTGTTGCTGTCTCCTGCGTTTGCGAGGTAGCGCAAGGAAACAGATGAAAGAAATGGCCCAACCCACCCCCATACACATGTATATACATACGTCCACACACGCAAATATACATACCTACACAGCTTTCCATGGTTTACCCCAGACACTTCACATGCCCTGATTCAATCCACTGACAGCACATCAACCCCGGTATACCACATCGATCTAATTCACTCTATTCCTTTGCCCTCCTTTCACCCTCCTGCATGTTCAGGCCCCGATCACACAAAATCTTTTTCACGCCATCTTTCCACCTCCAATTTGGTCTCCCACTTCTCCTCGTTCCCTCCACTTCCGACACATATATCCTCTTGGTCAATCTTTCCTCACTCATTCTCTCCATGTGCCCAAACCATTTCAAAACACCCTCTTCTGCTCTCTCAACCACGCTCTTTTTATTTCCACACATCTCTCTTACCCTTACGTTACTTACTCGATCAAACCACCTCACACCACACATTGTCCTCAAACATCTCATTTCCAGCACATCCATCCTCCTGCGCACAACTCTATCCATAGCCCACGCCTCGCAACCATACAACATTGTTGGAACCACTATTCCTTCAAACATACCCATTTTTGCTTTCCGAGATAATGTTCTCGACTTCCACACATTCTTCAAGGCTCCCAGGATTGTCGCCCCCTCCCCCACCCTATGATCCACTTCCGCTTCCATGGTTCCATCCGCTGCCAGATCCACTCCCAGATATCTAAAACACTTTACTTCCTCCAGTTTTTCTCCATTCAAACTTACCTCCCAATTGACTTGACCCTCAACCCTACTGTACCTAATAACCTTGCACTTATTCACATTTACTCTTAACTTTCTTCTTTCACACACTTTACCAAACTCAGTCACCAGCTTCTGCAGTTTCTCACATGAATCAGCCACCAGCGCTGTATCATCAGCGAACAACAACTGACTCACTTCCCAAGCTCTATCATCCACAACAGACTTCATACTTGCCCCTCTTTCCAAAACTCTTGCATTCACCTCCCTAACAACCCCATCCATAAACAAATTAAACAGCCATGGAGACATCACACACCCCTGCCGCAAACCTACATTCACTGAGAACCAATCACTTTCCTCTCTTCCTACACGTACACATGCCTTACATCCTCGATAAAAACTTTTCACTACTTCTAACAACTTGCCTCCCACACCATATATTCTTAATACCTTCCACAGAGCATCTCTATCAACTCTATCATATGCCTTATCCAGATCCATAAGTGCTACATACAAATCCATCTGCTTTTCTAAGTATTTCTCACATACATTCTTCAAAGCAAACACCTGATCCACACATCCTCTACCACTTCTGAAACCACACTGCTCTTCCCCAATCTGATGCTCTGTATTCGGAAAATATGTTCTACTAAATCATAAAAAACTTATTTATCATTTATCATACTTAACCGCCATCTCCCACATTAGCAAGGTAGCGCAAGGAAATGGCCCAACCCACCCACAAACACATGTATATACATAAATGCCCACACAACGCCGTAATAACAACAAATACATAAATAAACAGTTCAATGCATACATACATATACATACACACATAAACATATATACACAAGAGCATATCCAAACTTGCTGACTTCATCCACTCCCATTGCCATCCCACCACACACAAAATAGCATCCCCCCCCCTCCTCCAGCGAGGCAGTGCCAGGTAACAGACAAGAAAAAGGCCATATTTGTTCACCTGTCTCCAGTGTCATGTATGATGCACCGAAACCACAGCTCCCTTTCAGCATCCAAGCTCCACAAACCTTTCCATGGTTTACCCAAAAAGCTTCACATGCCCTGGTTCAATCCAATGACAACACGGCCACCCCAGTATACCTCGTTGTTCCAGTTTACTCTATTACTTGCACGCCTTTCGCCCTCCTGTATGCTCAGTGCCCGATCGCTCAAAATCTTTTTCACTCCATCCTTAGGACAGGGGAGAAAGAACTCTTTCCCACTATCCCCGCATGGCAGAGAAAGCAACTAAGGGGGCAGGAGTGGGGGAGGCTGGAAACCCCCCTCCTTGTATTCAAATTTCTAAAAGGGGAAACAGAGAAAATTGTGGGTACATATTTTAGAATATTTGAGAATATCCCATTCACAGCTGTATAAATGGACTTATGGACTTCCTCAACAAAAAGGGTAAAACTAAAGTTCAGGATTTGGGAAATTTTGAAATGCTCTTTGAAATTTACATGAAAAGTTAAGCCTTGTAATAATTAAATGTTTTTTGCAGACATATCTAAACAGATTGATTTTAGAAGATCGTGATCGGCAAATTGATGAGTAAGAAGGAAGTATTAAGATGATGAGGAAAAATCTCAAGAAGAAGTCATGAGATAGAGCAGCAAACTGTGAGTGCAAACTTTTATAAAGATGGATCAGAACAGTTTTATCATGATGCACATTATGTAGACTGAGGAATGTATGAATCATTATAGGTTTGTTTAGAAATTGCTTTTGAAACATTTCCATATACATTGAATTCATGCACTCAGGGTGCATTTCAATTGGCACAGATGAAGCCTTTATATTTTTAAGTTATTAGGTAATGTTATCAAACCACCTAGTTTTGCTTAAATGTGTAGTTGCCTGTTGAAGGTCCAGCCTACTCCTAGGTAGCACTCTTGTGAATGTGGATCCATAACTGTCTTTATATTTCTGTCCTCACTCTCAATGGACTACTGGCATTCTGTCCACAAACATGCAGTCTTCTTGTCATACATAGCACTAGACAAACTTAACTCATGCTGCTCATTTTTTAACTCTAGATTTTTCTTTGGTGAGTCCTTCCCTTTGACAAAGTGGTAGGAGCATAAATAGAAGTATAGGAAGGAACATTTAGGCAAGAGCATTAGTAGAAACTTTAGGTAGAAGTAGTAGGTAGAGCAATTAGTCTGATGCAGTTAGTAGAACACTAGGTAGGAGCCTCTGCAAATACTGCACTAGAGTTGTCCTCGTCATGGCCTATTAAAGATGAGGCACTAAAGGCTAAGAAGTGACACTGGAGTTCATTAATTATGCACTTTTCTGCCATGGCCACCCAAACTTAAGAGCTCCAATTTGGAACAAGCAACAGGGAAATCGCTAGCTAAACCGATTTGATCACAGTCCCTCTTCTGCCAGACAACAACATAAATGAGGAGGCGTGATAAAACACCCTGATTTTATTTTAGTTTATATCCCCCTGCTCCGTGGGAATATGATGAGAGGGAGTTGCGAAAGATTACACCATTATAGTCAGAGCGACAGACAGATAGATAATAATACATGTATGAGTAATTTCCCCATTGTATATTATATTTAAAACATTACTCTTTGTGTCACTGTCACCTATTGGCAAAATCACTTCCCATGCATATTATGATGATACAGATATAATTTTGAATAAATAAATGTTATTAAAAATTTTTTACAACAGCATGTGATAGTTATTATGTTGTAACAACTAATTTATTCGAATAAGTATAGAAAATAATGGGAGAATGATGAGGAAAGTTGACAAAGAGGATATAAATGTGTCAGCAGGGGGAGGGAACAAGGAGAAGCAGGAGACAAAATTGGAGGTGGAAAGATGGAGTGAAAAAGATTTTGTGTGATCGGGGCCTGAACATGCAGGAGGGTGAAAGGAGGGCAAGGAATAGAGTGAATTGAACGATGAAGTACACCGAGGTCGACGTGCTGTCATTGGATTGAACCAGGGCATGTGAAACCATCTGGGGTAAACCATGGAAAGATCTGTTTGCCTGGAAGTGGATAGGGAGTTGTATGGGTTTTATGCATTACACATGACAGCTAGAGACTGGGTGTGAGTGAATGTGGCCTTTTTTTGTCTGTTTCCCCTGGTGCTACCTCTCTGAAGTAAGGGCCAGGATGCTATTTCCTGTGGGGCAGGGTGGCGCTGGGAGTGGATTGAAGGCAAGCAAGGTATGAATATGTGCATGTGTAGATATGTATATGTCTGTGTATGTGTAGGAAATATGTGTATATGTTTGATATGTAATGTGTATGTATATGTGCATGTATGGCATTATAAGTATATATATATATATTATATATATATATATATATTTTTTTTTATTTTTTTTTTTGTTGCTGTCTCCTGCGTTTGCGAGGTAGCGCAGGAAACAGATGAAAGAAATGGCCCAACCCACCCCCATACACAAGTAAATACAAAACTCCACACACGCAAATATACATACCTACACAGCTTTCCATGGTTTACCCAGACACTTCACATGGCCCTGATTCAATCCACTGACAGCACATCAACCCCGGTAATACCACATCTATTAATTCACTCTATTCCTTTGCCCTCCTTTCCACCCTCCTGCATGTTCAGGCCCCGATCACACAAAATCTTTTTCACGCCATCTTTCCACCTCCAATTTGGTCTCCCACTTCTCCTCGTTCCCATCCACTTCCGACACATATATCCTCTTGGTCAATCTTTCACTCACTCATTCTCTCCATGTGCCCAAACCATTTCAAAACACCCTCTTCTGCTCTCTCAACCACGCTCTTTTTATTTCCACACATCTCTCTTACCCTTACGTTACTTACTCGATCAAACCACCTCACACCACACATTGTCCTCAAACATCTCATTTCCAGCACATCCATCCTCCTGCGCACAACTCTATCCATAGCCCACGCCTCGCAACCATACAACATTGTTGGAACCACTATTCCTTCAAACATACCCATTTTTGCTTTCCGAGATAATGTTCTCGACTTCCACACATTCTTCAAGGCTCCCAGAATTTTCGCCCCCTCCCCCACCCTATGATCCACTTCCGCTTCCATGGTTCCATCCGCTGCCAGATCCACTCCCAGATATCTAAAACACTTCACTTCCTCCAGTTTTTCTCCATTCAAACTCACCTCCCAATTGACTTGACCCTCAACCCTACTGTACCTAATAACCTTGCACTTATTCACATTTACTCTTAACTTTCTTCTTTCACACACTTTACCAAACTCAGTCACCAGCTTCTGCAGTTTCTCACATGAATCATCCACCAGTGCTGTATCATCAGCAAATAACAACTGACTCACTTCCCAAGCTCTATCATCCACAACAGACTGCATACTTGCCCCTCTTTCCAAAACTCTTGCATTCACCTCCCTAACAACCCCATCCATAAACAAATTAAACAGCCATGGAGACATCACACACCCCTGCCACAAACCTACATTCACTGAGAACCAATCACTTTCCTCTCTTCCTACATGTACACATGCCTTACATCCTCGATAAAAACTTTTCACTACTTCTAACAACTTGCCTCCCACACCATATATTCTTAATACCTTCCACAGAGCATCTCTATCAGCTCTATCATAT